>NC_068360.1:8424609-8539609 GCF_020536995.1 Dreissena polymorpha
AACCGCGTTATTCACAATTTTTTGGGGCTTTTTCCGGTAATTTCGCCAGTTATGCGACATTTTGCCTTTTTTGGTGACATTTAACGTAAAGCGAGTTGACAGTTATCTTTATTCGGCCAAGGGAGGTTATCATAATCGTAACATTTATACAGTACAGAACGGCGTGTACGGGTTGGGAACGATAATTGGACGGGTACCAAACGGTGTTTTGTACGATTTCGAGCGAATTTGTTGTAAAATTTAAACTGTTTTGAACTGTTTTATGGAGGGGAAAAGCTTCAGCTTGGGGAATTTTTCGGTCCGGACAGGGGAAAAAAGTAGCCTAGATTGCTTGGGGAAGACGCTGATATTTGGCGTCTGTTATATATAGTAAAAAACCGTGATTTTTATATTCTAATTAGGATCACAGGTGGTTAGCGTGTGGCTATGATATTAATTAGTGAAAACATCATTTTGAATAATAATCATATTATAACGAAAAATTAACTTTTCATCAATTGTGCAGCGATTTTTATGCAAGGCAGAATTGAATAGCCTTTCTTGAAATGTATATGTCTTGCAATATTTTACAAATGCTGGGTCAACTTTTAAGAAATAACACGATAGGCACATCTCGCATGACCCAGTTGACATTGATCAGGCAGTATAAAGAATGAAATCTGTACGGAGTAAAGGGCATCTTCCCTGCAAAGTTCATGTACCTCGATACCATAATTCAATAAAATGTATGAAAAAACATTATTACCGTGCTTGTCGTTACATTATGCATCAAAACTAACTGTCCAGCGCCGTTTGAAACCTTTGTTTACATACATTTCAAGTAATTGACATTTTTAACACACGGGTGATTCAATGTGGTCCAATGCGAAGGTGTGTCTTTACAACTGGAGATTTCATTCATGAATACTGCCTGATCATTGTCAACTGGGTCAAGCGAATTGTGTATCGTATTATTTCTTAAAATTTGACCCAGCATGTGTAGAAATATAACAAGATATGTACATTTCCAGAAAGGAAATTCATTTCTGCATTGAATTAGACCAGGTTCATGAAAGTCGCTGCAAAATTGATGGAGTAATGGCTGTTTAAAACGATGCACCCCGTTTTCGGGTGATTTTGAGTTGCATGCCTTGTTTTATCACATGCTATACCCTGTTTCCCATGTAATACAACCATTACATATTTTTTTTTTTTACGCATGTGTAATACAACATTTTAAAGCGTTTTCATCGGCTTAGTTTTCGTTCATTGACCAATTGCATTTTGTTATTTTGCTGAAATGATGTTGCAACGTCAAATGATGTCACGAAATGTAAACAACATTCGGGATTTATCATTATGTTTGCGTTAGTATTTATTTAATTTGCTCATTTCAAAGCATGTGATAAAAAAGATCTGACCCTCGTTGTCATATCATACCATATTTTATTAAACTCGTCCAGGAAATTCGTTTGTAAGCTCGCCAAAGGCTCGCTTACTAACAAAATTCCTGAACTCTTTTAATAAAATATGGTATGATATGACAACTCGTGCCAGATCCTATATATATATGTAAATATTTGATAGTGAACTTTTTTTTCTCCAGAAAAGTTAATTTTTCGTTATAATATGATTATTTATCATTGAAAATGATGTTTTCACTAATTAATATTAGAGCCACACGCTTACCACCTGTGTTTAGGATTTACTTAAGTTGAATGTTCTCTTTCTAAGCTTAGCACAATCTAATTTAAGTCAAGTTTATTTATAACTTAATAAGTACAAACATTTTGCCATGAAAAAAATGAAATTGTTCTCAAATCTTATACAGGTGTGGCCCACCGTGCATTTGACAATGATGTGGATGCCCTTCTCCAGCTGAGGGAGTTCTTTGATTTCCTGCCGCTGTCGAATCAGGATCCGGCCCCGATCAGGGACTGCTATGACCCTTGGTCAGTAACCTTACACTCATTGTGGTGACCTCAATTTAGTACTTACTTTGAAATATGGAAATGCCTGCGCTCTGGAAGTCGGGCTGATGGAATTTTTATATGGAAAGGACATCAACAGATAGGGAGAATTCTTTGGGTCTCCCCCTATGGGACCAAGAACTGGTTCTTCCAAGAAAATAAACTTGAAACCGTTTCAATAAGCTGTAGGCTTTTGATGCAATCGAGCTAAAATAAATAGGTTTTAAACAAACTATAGGACAGGCTTGTGAGAATTGAGTCATTTTAAATTAAGTTGCATGCAAAAAAACAGAAACTATTAGTAGCTAATTAATCCATAGAGATATATTCATAATATGAATGTTATGAACTTTTTAGTCATTTTATTCAAACTGCGGAGCCAAAGAACAGAGCTGTTTAATAAGGTGAATAAATTGTTAAAAACATAATATATGAGCAATTCAGCAAAGGGAGGCTATTCTTACAGGGACCGCATGGTGCCAGGTCTTGATACAGTTGTCCCCCTTGAGTCCACAGCTGCCTATGACATCATTGACGTCATTCAGGGTGTGGCTGACGACAGCCAGTTCTTCGAGATAATGCCGAGCTACGCCAAGAACATCGTGACTGGCTTTGCAAGGATGAACGGGCGAACTGTTGGCATGGTCGGTAACCAGCCAAAAGTTGCAGCTGGTAAGGTTTTAATTTTTCAAAAATTTATGTTAGCATTTTAGAGTTTGTAGACAAAAAATATGTTATTCAACCAAGTTAAGTTTTAAGACATGTGTTATCATGTCAAATGTTGTTTTTAGCTCACCTTAATACTCTTAAAGTCATTTGTTTAGTCCAATCAACATGAAACTTGGTAATTTGTCCTAATGATGTTTTTGCTGAGATTGAAACTGGGTCATGTGAGATTTAAAAAAACTAGGTCATTAGGTCAAAGCTAGAAAAAGCTGGTAAACACTCTTGAAGTAATATTTCAATTAAAATCTTCATGAAACTTGGTCAGAACATTTGCTCTTATGCTAACTCAGCCGAGTTTGAACATAAAAATATAAATAGAAATTAAATATTCATTTAAGTACTTTGATTATTCTTAACTCCACCATCTCAGAATTGGTTATTCCCTTGAGGTCTCAAGTGAATGCCTTAGGGCCCATTTCCCTGTTGTTACAATTGTTTCTAGACTTCATGTACATTTTTAGCTCGGCTGTTTTCGGAGAAAACCCGAGGTATTGTCATAGCCAGCTCGTCCGCCGTAGGCGTTGTGCTAAAACCTTAACATTGGCTCTAAAATCAAAGTGCTTCCACCTACAACTTTGAAACTTCATATGTAGATGCACCTTGATGAGTTCTACACGCCACACCCATTTTTGGATCACTAGGTCAAAGGTCAAGGTCACCGTGACCTCTAATATAAAACTTGAACATAGGCTCTAAAATCAAAGTGCTTCCACCTACAACTTTGAAACTTCATATGTAGATGCACCTTGATGAGTTCTACACGCCACATTCATTTTTGGGTCACTAGGTTAAAGGTCAAGGTCACTGACCTCTAAAAAAAAAAAATCTGACAAGCTTTCGCAGCCGAGCCTGGCACCCGTTATGCGGTGCTCTTGTGACTAAATTAGTATTTGCACCATGTGAAATAATGGAAACTCAAGCCTTTTTAATTTTCTTAAAGTCTTTCACAGTATTTTAGTGTATTTTTTTATATCAGATCACTAACTCCCTGTAGGGTGCTTTCTTGCTAGCATATGACTTAGGAGTCAGAAGGCATGGGAGATTTTGTATATGAAACAGAACCTAAAATTGCTCCAGCTAATCCTCTGTCTCTGTTATTATGCTAGGTTGTCTTGACATCAATGCGTCGGTGAAAGGCGCAAGGTTTGTTCGATTTTGCGACGCCTTCAACATCCCCCTGGTTACCTTCGTTGATGTGCCAGGCTTTCTCCCAGGTATGAACTGACATCTTAATTCAACTTGCTGTTAGATGCATTAGCCTTTAGCCCTTTCAGTGCGAGAACCAAATTTTAAAGTCCTTTGCAAACAGTTTGGATCCAGATGAGACGCCACAAAACGTGGCGTCTCATCAGGATCCAAACTGTTTGCTATTCTGATAGTATTCTTTGAAAAAAAAATGAAGAAAATGCTAATTTTAGAAATTCAGCAGACAACATTTTAAAAGACGACAAATTTTCCAGCATGAAAAGGGCTAAATAAACCAAGTTCTGGGAAAACTGTTCTTAATCCGTGTGCGTAAAGTGTCAGCCCAGATCAGCTTGTGCAGTGGGCACAGGCTAATCTGTTGAGGACACATTTAGCCTTAAATTGTTTTCTTTTAGAGAGTGAACTTTATAAACAAATATTTTGTTAATAAGAGGGCATGCAACAATAAGGCATGCAATACAAAATATGACTGCAAAAGTTCAGCTTAAATCAAGTTTTGTATTAAAAAAGAATTGCAATGGAAGCTTAAATATACTGAATAATATTTAAGATGCTCAAGCATTGTATCCTTCCGAAATGGTTGGGTATAGTCCTCCCTTTTATGTTAAGAAATCACTACCCCATATTTTGTTTCCATAGGAACCAACCAGGAATATGGTGGCATCATTCGTCATGGAGCTAAGCTGTTGTTTGCATACGCTGAGGCAACAGTCCCTAAGATCACTGTCATCACAAGAAAGGTAAACGGAAATGTTCATTTCTATATTTGTATTGCTTACAAAAGTTGCTGTCTTCTTGTTGACACTTAAAAAAATGTTTAAATTTGAGACAAACTTTGTTGCGGACTTTTAACTTTGCAGTTCAAGAAAAGAGATCTTTGTATTTCTGTAAATGTCTTTTGACTCGGTAATGTATAACAAAATTCTGCATGTAAAGCTGGCAGACATTAACTTGATACTTGTGAACTCTGTTGTAATTAACCCTTACCCGGTGATAAACAAAGCGAAAATGGCTATTAGCAACCAGAAGAAAACCTTAAGCAGCATGCCCGTAACTCTTCTTTTATCTTTTATTTGCTGCTCAGTAGTACTTTATGGTTGGTTATGAAGACTTTAGAACTTGAATCTATTGAGAAAGTCCTAGAATTTAAGTTGATCATTTTAGGGTCTTCAAATGGGTCAAAGTGCATCTGAGTGGTAAAGGGTGAATTGTGTCAATGCTTTGCAGGCGTATGGTGGTGCTTATGATGTGATGAGCTCCAAACATCTTCGTGGAGACACCAACTATGCCTGGCCCACAGCTGAGGTGGCTGTCATGGGTGCCAAGGTATGGAGAGTCAAGATAATTTGAACCTCATTCTGGCAAAACTGGGCTTAATGCATAAAGTGTTTCCCCAGATTAGCCCTCGCATACTGCAAAATGCTTATCAGGGATCAAACTTTTGTTCAAAGGAGATCTCTTCTAAATGGAAATTCAGTGTGGGCTTAAAGAGTTGTATCTGGTAAGCTTTAACAGAAGGTGCAGGCTTATATTGAAACACATTTTTGCATTAAGCCCTGTTTTCCCAGAACAAGGCTCTACTACAATTGTGTCTTGTTCTGAGAAAACTGGACTTAATTCATGTGCGTAAAGTTTGGTCACAGAATAGCCTGTGCAGTCCGTACAGGCTAATCAGGGACGACACTTTCCGCTTAAAGTTTTTTTTAGTTTCAAGGAAGTCCCTCCTTACTGAAAATCAAGCTTAGGCGGAAAGTGTCGTCCCTGATTAGCCTGTGCGGACTGCACAGGCTAATCTGGGACGACACTTTACGCACATGAATTAAGCCCAGTTTTCTCAGAACAAGACACAATTGATCAGCTCATTTCATGTCCTTGTTTGTAATTGTAAATTATCATTAACCTCCTATCACAAAATAGAAAGTTTGTATATTAGAGTAGCTCTGTCCAATAGATTGATGGTCAATTGGTTAGCTGGTCAGTCTGCATCAAATTTTGTAAGTTTGTGTGGTGATTTACTTGCACTTTTTATGCCCCCTTTCGAAGAAAAGGGGGTATATAGTTTTCGCACTGTCAGTCTGTCTGTAAGTCTTTCTGTCAGTCTGTCACACTTTTCGTGTCCGCTCTAATTCAAATAGTTTTCATCCGATCTTTACCAAACTTGGTCAGAAGTTGTATCTAGACAATATCTAGGTCATGTTCAAATATGGGTCATGCCGGGTCAAAATCTGGGCCACGGGGTCACTTAGTGCATTTCAAGGATTTAGCATGGTGTCCGCTCTTTAATTGAAGTAGTTTTCATCTGATTTTTACCAAACTTGGTCAGAAGTTGTATCAAGACAATATCTAGGTCAAGTTCGAATATGGGTCATGCCGGGTCAAAAACTAGGTCATGGGGTAACTTAGTGCATTTCAAGGATTTAGCATGGCTCGCTCTCTAATTGAAGTAGTTTTCATTTGATCTTTACCAAACTTGGTCAGAAGTTGTATCAAGACAATATCTAGGTCAAGTTCGAATATGGGTCATGCCGTGTCAAAAACTAGGTCACGGGGTTACTTAGTGCATTTCAAGGATTAAGCATGGTGTCCACTCTCTAATTTATGTGACTTTCTGATTTATTTTGAAATTCTAAGACATTTTTATGCCCCTGAAGGAGGGCATATAGTGATTGGACTGTCTGTCCGTCTGTCCGTCACACTTTGTGTTTAGATTTCGGAAAATGCTCATAACTTCCATGTCGCTTCAGATAGCAATTTCATATTTGGGATGCATGTGTTTATGGACAAGGCCTTTCCATACGCACACAAATTTTGACCCCTTGACCTTGAACTTAGGGTCCGCGTTTAGGTTTAGATATCTGCGTTTAGGTTTCGAAAAAAGATTATAACTTCTACCAAGCGTTTATAGGGGGCATAAGTCATCCTATGGTGACAGCTCTCGTTTGTCATCAATTAAAATTAAACTTTAAATATGTCATCACCCTCAAACAATACATTTTTCATTCCTAATAATTGCTCAAATTCCAGAGTTATTAACCCTTGCACAAGGCCTTGTGGGGTATTAGTGATAGAAGTGACATAACTGTGCTTAAAATTAAAAAACAAACAAATTAACAATAATTACATGCAATGGTATTCTATTGGTTATATCATTATTTGAATGGTGTTAAAATACCAATACAGCCATTAAATTAATTTGTGAGTTAGAATTTAATAAAAAAAAGTTAGATTCTTTTCATTTGGGAGTTTTGCATTTTCACGCATACAAATAGTATTAGATTCACCTACACAAATAGTGTTATAAAGACAACAGATTCCCTGTCAAAAATTTAATATATGAGCAGGGTTTCTGGGCAATTTGGGCTTAACTCTTTCAGTGCGGGAACCGAATTTTGAAGGCCTTTGCAAACAGTTTGAATCCAGATGAGACGCCACAGAACGTGGCGTCTCATCTGGATCCAAACTGTTTGCTCTTCTGATAGTATTCTTTGAAAAAATATCGAAGAAAATGCTAATTTTTGAAATTCAGCAGACTACATTTTAGCAGACGACAAATTTCCCAGCATGCAAAGGGTTAATGCATGTGTGTAAAGTGACATCCCAGATAAGCCTGTGAAATCCATACATGCTGATCAGGGAGGCCACTTTACGCTTTTAATGAATCTTCTGTTTATGGAGAGTCAATTCAAAACAAAAATCATGTCTAGGTGGAAAGTGTCGATTATGATTTGCGTGTGGGGACTGCTTTACCATACTTTACACATGTGCATTTAGCCCTGTTGTTCCACAGCCAGTCTCATATAAATGCCCTATGTGTTTGTGGACAGGGAGCTGTGTCTATCATCTTCCGAGGAGGCAAGGACCAGGCTAAGAACGAGGCTGAATACATTGAGAAGTTTGCCAACCCTTTCCCAGCTGCTGTCAGAGGTATGATACCTGCAGTTGATTTGGCTAAAATTCACAATCTCAAAAAAAAAAGAAAACAATTGCCTAAAATTCCAAAATTGAAGGTTTAAAAAATGAGAAAAAAAATCACAGCATTCAATTGATCTCCTTGTCTAGCTCTTTGAGTTAATTGTTAGCTATATTTCCAACAAAAAAATACACTGGTACATTTCCTAATTTTAGTCGAAGGGCTTGATTTTTTCCAATCCAGACCCGGGCCCATGGTTAAAAAAGTTCTGAATAAATTGCTTGTAACGCATAGTCACTCTTATTGTATGGTAGAAACACATGTTTGTTAAATTATACCTATCCTTTTTTTGCCATGGTAGATATTTTAGTAAATACTAAATGACTTGTCTTGCTCAAGGATGGTAAAAACCAACTTTGGACTTGGTTTAGCTGTAATATGTGAAGAATAAGCTCTCTATTGTTACATCTGTGAAACTATTTGTCTTAAACATTGTCCTGCAATGATCGGTTATTTCCTGTACAACACGATTACAGTTTTGTTAAGACCTTGCTTAAAAAGTCCTAAAAATAGCTTTTACCTTGGACAATCTCTGAATCCTACTTTACCTTAAAAAAAGTTAAAATTATCCTTTAACTCACTTAAAAAAAATTCAGCACTACTTTATAAATGTATATGTTTGAGACTTTTGTTTGTTTAGACAGAAAATTGACAATGTTGTTTGTTATTTTTGTTGTGGAACAATAGAAAAATGATATGAATGTTCCCAGGGTACAAATCCACCATTTCAAGTTATGACTGAATGAGTAATAATTTGGTTCTACTTGTGACAAAATTTGATGGCCCCCTAAAGAAAACATTGTCTCACACAATAATAATGGGGACAGGTAAAAATAAATTTTATGCTTAGCTTATTTGGCTGGAAAAATGTGCATTTGTATGACTGGCTAACATACAAGCTACAAGGTTAGCAAGGTGTGCTGTTAGTTTCAATGATGTCAATCTTTGCAATCAAACAGGTTATCATGACTGTGCATATACAGTGTTTCATGTTGTTCAATCACTTTTATTTAGTTTTTATTTCCTTTGTTAATATGACTGATTTTTGTGTTGTAAAATTAAGAAGCAAACATTAATAAAAAGAGTTCATATATTTTTTTATCTTACATGCGTTTTAACCATTGTCATTGTCAATTTTTTTTATTCACAATGTTATCTTTGGATAAAAAATCTGCTATTAAAAGTCTTTGAATTTGGTGATTCAAAATCTTAACAATTTCTTTACTGCTGTTAGTGATGTATCCACATCATTATTGATTATGCCTTCAATGACGAAGAATAGTTGCATCGTCTGTCCGTAGATGGTTTGGTCTACCCTTCCAGACTTTGTTACCACTCTGTCTTTTTTTAAGGTTTGTGAAAGGTCAAGGTCTTAATTAAAGGTGATTAAATAATGTTTTGGGCAGATTTTTGCTCAACTCAGAATATAAAATTTGAATATCCACTAAGCTTAGTACACGCATGTATTGAGAACATGATGGGTCAGCTCAAAAACATTCAACTGTCAGCCGTACGAATGTGAACATATACTTCCTCAATATCAGGATTGAATTGCAACAAACTGTACAAAAAGAAGCTTTTATGAACACCAACTTGCGCATAATGGTCCAACTTATCAAAAATTGAGACAAACTCAAAGTTGAGTCAGAATAATGACTTAACCCTTTCCCTCTCAGAAGCAACGTGAAAATGGCTATGTGCAAACAGCATAAAACCAGATCGAACAGCCTGGGAGAAAATCGCAGTCTGTTCAGGTTTTGTGCAGTTTGCTGCTCATCAGTATCTAAGGTTTGGAGATGAAGCCTTTAAAACTTGAATCTAGTAAGAAAGGTCTTAATTAAATATAACTTTCTAAGGGACTACAAATTCGTGAAAATAAGTATCTAAGTGGTAAAGGGTTAAGTATAATGTTCATGATACTACTGTATAGGCCCTTATCTTGCATATATAATTGATCATAAGGCTATAGCTTTCTGCACTTGAAAATATTTGCTTTCAGGTTTTGTTGATGATATCATTGAACCCAGGACCACTCGTAAGCAGATATGTCAAGACCTGGACGTGTTGGCGAGCAAGAGGCTGGAGAATCCCTGGAAGAAACACGCTAACATGCCTCTGTAAACTGCACGAGGAGTTAAAAGTTGGTTGATAAAATTTAAAACGATTGATATTGACATTAGAGTAGATCTCTTGTTAAATAAACATAAATACTGTTATCGATTGGTTTTATCCCATAGCGTAGTTTATCGTTAGTTTTTCTGTGTGTTATTCTTAAAGCATGCTATACAAAAAAATTGTATTGTCTATTGGTTGATATCAATTTGTGGTCTATTAGGTTGTTTGTGTTGTATACTTTGTGATAATATATGTAAACAGACATTTATTAAGAAGTGCTGTTAGTTTAAACACTAAGAAGAAAAAAATAACATATTTTTTGTTCTCTTGTAAATACATGTACCTTATTTTTGTGAGAATATATTTGCTGCATGTACATGAACATAAACCCTTTCCCACTCAGAAACAAAGTGAAACTGGCTATGTGCAAACAGCATAAAACCAGAACAGCCTGTGAGTAACTCGCAGTCTGTTCAGGTCTTTTGCTGTTTGCTGCTAATCAGTATCTAAGGGTTCGAAATGAAGCCTTTAAAACATGAATCTAGTAAGAAAGATCTTAAATTAATTTTAACTTTCTAAGGGATTTCAAATGCATCAAAATACATCTGAGAGGTAAAGGGTTAAGTATATTTTACTTGTTACTCTGATTAACTTGCTACTTGGACTAATTGTGCCATGTGTATTATTTGATTGTGTCTTTACGTCTGAAAGAGCCATATTTCAAGCATATTGAAATTCCCAAGGTATGGGATTTTACAATTGTTTTGATTATAATGAGATTTTTGTTTTAAAATTTATATAATTTTAAAGATTTCATGATTGTAGAAATGTTATAAATATACCAGGTCATTAACTAAAATGTGTTACATGACTATATAAAAAGAGACTTCTTGCTAATTTATCTTAAGGTATGCATATGTTGGCACATTTTTTAGTATTTATTGCTTCACCCATAAACATGGATGCAAGAGACTTCAGATTTGGAATAACGAGAGTTACCAGTATATTTAAATGGTCAGATATTGGCATAGTTAAAAAACAACGATATATTAATATATTGAGTAGAACATATCAAACATGAAACAATTTCATGTCTATAAATGTTTTGTAAGAATGTTATGTGGATAATACAAGCAGAGCTTTATAGCAATACAGTTTTTATAATTGTGTATGCATGATTTAACGTAAGGACTGGTATTTTGTGACAAGCCTTATTGATTAATTGTGAAGTTACTGTTTTCGTTTTGAACAGTCAATCTGACTTGAATACCATTATTGCATAATCCATACTTAATAAATTTACGAAAACACTTTCTTTGTTATGAATGTTACTGTTCCACATATTTAAATTTATCTTGATTTTATTTTTTTTGTCTAGGCCGTCTGCAGCTCAATTGATGAAGACTCTGGATCTCCAGATCTGAAGTTATCGCATAACTTGACAAAATAATTTGAACATGCTCAAATTTTATTTTTTGTCACATATCAAAAAAGAACATTTGCATGGGTTAAACATATTACAAAACAACAAAAGATCTAATTCGATAAATAATACTATAAGCAGGGACCTATACAAACAAAGTTTTTGTATAGGTCCCTGGGTACTTTAATCGGCAATAAGAATGAGTTGCATTGTCATGTTTTGAGCACAAGTGTAATTAACATTTCTTGCATGAGAAAATATCACAGATTTCTGTTCATATAGATATTTTGCATAAAGTCTCTAAAATAGCTCGCAATCAAACAAAGTCATTGTCATCATGACGGTCACTTGTAGATCTACATGTATAAGAAGTCTCCAAAATCACTTGCAACACTCGTTTCCATTGTTTATGCGCGAGTTGCAATCATCTCGAAGTCACACTTGATGGTATTTTGATCATGCGTATTGATTTTGTGCGTACGAAAATCCCTTATCGTTACGTCCTTTGCTATCTTGCGTAACTTCAAACGTTACTGCGTACTTCCTTCTTGTTGATGGGTTGCATAAAATAGACGTCACGCGCTCAAGTTACGTCATACATATAACACGTCACATTTACGCCAGATTTGGTTATTCTGTTTGTTGTATTCCGAAGACAAGTATACCGTATACATTTGTACAATGCCTGCGATTGTTGCAAACATAATGGCCCATGGAAATCTTGGAACTATGACGTCATTAAATGGGACGAACAGTGCATATGACGTTATTGCCAACATCACGGATGCGATGCAGAAAAAGCCTGTAAAAGTACAAACGAATATTTCCAACGTTAATCAAAATAACATACATTGTCACGTGAGCACTTACAAACCTACATAAACATTAATGCTACATTTGTTAGCCCTACTATCCCGATTCGACGAAGTATTGGCTTCGGTAATGTAATAGTGGTATTAGTAGATTCTTATTTCTACATAATACAAGCTTAAGTGTATGTAACAAAATAATAATCACATTAACTCAATATGTGAAAATGTGCGTATCAACTTGTGAAGGCGATTTACCGGCCAGAAATGCGTTAAGTAGGATAATTGCAGTCCACCTCTGTAGTACTGAGCGCAGCTGAGTGTTGCTTAGCAACACAAAGGTCAGAAAAGTCACGGTCAGAGACAACAGTTGTAGCAGACGACAGCTATCTAATGAACCTAAAAATACAAAACCACATTTAAAAAAAGTTTTTTCGAGGCCGGTGAGATAAAAAATAATAATTTTATTTCGTGTATACCAGGTATACGTCAAGTTTTTTATTTTTACGATATTTCCATTCACATCGAAACCGCGTTCGCTTTGATACGTTCTTACATCGATTCAAACAATATATAGGGACCGTGGAGAACATATGAATATGGGGTATGATCTGAAAATAGGATCTACAACATTCAATTCTGATGACATATACTATAACGCCATATATATTTGACTAGAACACACAGAACACACATATTTTTTCAGACATATTGCCAACAAACTAAGCTATTCGCGAACGAATAGATTCCTGCAGAAATGGGTCTTATCGATCCTTTAAAAATGGATATATTATATGACGAAATTTAAAACAGGACTTATTTATTTCTAAAGCCAATACAATTCGGTAATCGGTATAATTAACAATTAGATTTTATGCATAATTTCAAAGTATGCGTTGACAGTAAAAACCGCAGATTTTTATGACATTTATTGAACAAACGTAAATTTCATCCAGGCGCGTGTTAAATAGTTGAAAACAGTAATTTCGTCCATGAAGACCACATTCTATAGTAATCTTTAAACAGCACATGCGTCATTTATTTTCATCGCCTTGCAAAGGTTCCCTCCAGATGCTCTAATTTTATTTGTAATTTCTGCATCCCTGAAGAGCTTTGCTGTGCATTGTCACACCACTGCATCTTCGACTTCGGGCTAAAACGTTGTTTTCTTTTTTAATGAGACACGCATGTAATGCAGAAATTCACCGGATCCACTGTCTAGTGGTAACGCACTGGCTATACAAAGAGTCTCCGATTCGATTCCCAGCTTCACCTCATCTACTTACGGGTGTTCAGTGTGTGTTTTTCGTTCAAAGTTGGGGCTTGTAGGGGGAACCATTTCCAATGGAAAAAAGTACATAATTTTCCAAAATGAGACCTTAAAATTCCCAATTAAAGGTTTCAAAAATTAAAATAAATACACATATAAATAAATCCAAAATTTTAGTTCATCTCACACCAAGCTCTATTAATTAAACCTTAGTAACTTTATTCAAATCACATGTATTCTCAAATGTTTAAGTTTTTGTTAGAAAACAAACAGCGACAATGATTTCCCAATTTCAAACAAAACAAAGTATTTTTTCCCAATTTAACGGGATACGACCCCCTTCTCAAAATGGTGAGGAATAAACACTGGGTATTTCGACTGCGAGCACTTGCAGCCTAAGGTTCGTCGCTTGGATGGGATTTCTCTTATATTTTGCACTACCGCGATCACCCTAATTAAAGGGGGTTTAAAATGACGATTTCTATAATAATTGTCATAGATTCAAGATGGTGCATGCATTATGTTTCAAAACAAACGAAATAACACTCCTGACTACGAACAATGTTTAAAAAGATTTTTTTAATGATAAACATCATTCAAAATCGGTATAATAATAAACCGTTTGTAACGCTTATCCGCGATAACTTGGAAAAAAAGTGTAGAACTAAAGTTATGTTTATAATTCGTTGTTTGAGCTAAAGTCTGTGTGGCGCAGTGCCAGCGCATTTTGATTTGCTTCCAGGGGTCTCGGGTTCGAATCCCGAGTATGGCGGTATATTTTATTCAACTTTTACTATCTCCAAACTTTCATAAGTTAAGACTATTAAAACATTATAGATAAAAATGCAAATATCTATGTAAAAATTCCCTTTAATGAATGTATGTGTACTAAACTTATTATTTTTTCAAAATCAGAAATTTGCGAATTAAGTGCTGGCAAAATAGTCATTTGTAAATGACGAAAATTCGTGCTGACGAAAATTATTTTTTTCACAGTAATTGCTCAGTACCTTGCAGAGCCAGAAGTGATGGCATCCTGCTGAAGATTTCAGAGGCCTGTGATGGGTAAAGCTGTACGCAACCCATAGTGTCGGGAACGCAAATCCGGGTTCTCCATAGCCCCATATTGACCAATAAACTGTCCCTAATCTCGAAATTTTTAATGACATCCTTATCTTGATCGATAGTGACGTTAACTCTGACGTAATCATCACTGTACATCGTTGCTTTCGATACTTCACGTTTCGTCCTCGAATAACGATACGAGTTATAAAGACGTTTCCAAACAGTTGAATTATTCGTATCCGTGGCAACCGAACTGGCGTCTGAATATGTTGCAGACGACTCATTGTTAAACGTACAATTTTCCATGACCTCGCCTACCTGAACTATGAACTGACCACAGGAGTCGCATATGTCAATCTTAATCGTTACAGAATGCCATGTCTGGTCATAAATAGCCACGCACTGAAGTAGACTCGCAACCAGCAGCGAGGTCAAGATCACCGTAGTATCCATGGTAACGCTAGAATGTGCAAAACCACCCATCGGTCACGCACGCTGAAATAAAACATACGATTGAATAGGTTACGATAGTTGTAGCACACTTTGCACGAATAATGTTAGTAATATAACTAGCCAATATGTTTAGACAATTCAGTAAGGACATTTTTCATGTTTCTCCACGGGGTTTTGTTAACAGATTTTCGTATTTTTAAAATGTCATAAAATGTTTTCACAAACATACTAACAAAACTATCAAATTTGTGTTTTGAATGATCTAAAGAATTATAAAAAGAATGAAAACAAGTGGAAAACCACTGGTCCACTCATGCTTCAGAACTGATATACCGTATTTGAAATGATTAATTGGCAATACACTCAAAGTACACGTTATCAATTAAAAGCTTTCATACTCTGTATTATTTTATCGATTCCGATTGATGATTATAATCGGTAATAAACAAACCAATGTTTTACACTTTTTTAAGTCATGCTTTCATTTCTATATCTCAGAAATGTTTAAATGGTCATTCTGTGCATGGTAAATAAGTCCATTTTAAGGTAATTACCGAAATGATTTTTAACGCATTTTCTTTGCGTTTTAGAATCTTATAGCAGTTCATTTCCAGAATAAACAACTATAAATACAACAACAACGCAAAGAAAGATCCATTCTAGCACTAAATTGTAGGTATATTGCCATGAAACAAACATTTACGCTTTACTAGAATATTGACGAAGTAGCACATTGCATTGAATTCGCATTAATTTGCGACAGCTGTTTAGTCATATCAAATACCAACTTATGTGTAGATATTTATCGTTAAGTACAAACCACGACATTATCCATGCATAATGAAATAGGATATTTCAACACACTTGTTAAACGTAATGTTCTACTCGAATCAATAACATAATAGGCAATTAAATTATTCTTATAATACATGTTACCATGGTTATGTGATATGTAAAGATAAATTGCATTTAAGAAAGCTGTTCACAGTTTAACTGTGCTATCTCATTAGCAAATATTTTTCCAGTTCTTTTATTTTTTCAGTTGATAATATACTGCTTTGGCAGATGATCGCTCATGTGAACGTAACCTGTTCATGCACAAAGTGTGGTGACGGACCATTGGATTCTTACATATAAGAGTAGAATTCACATTACAACACCCAAGTTTCAAAACCAAACAGAAAACCGACAACCAGTTTCAATTGATTCCATGAATTCTTCTCTTAATTCTATTTAAGAGACAAACGCACACCAACACTACTGAGAAACCATTCTACACAATTAAATGTGACAACACAGATACACTGGACTAGGTTTATTTTTTGTTAGTGTTATTAATTTTTTTACATCGGATTTATATATACATAAAGTTATATACATGTACTGTCATTTGTTGACTAAAAGTAGCATCGATAGCAGAAAGTCACACATCACTAAAATATGTGCACTTGCAAGTGTAATAAACGAAATGTGTTTTTATTTATTTTCAAAGAATTTATAAACTGACATACATTCACAGAAAGTAGCATCGAAATCAAAAAATCACACTGCATTAAAATATGTGCGCTTTGAAGTCTGCATAAATGCGAATTGTGTATTTATTTATTTTCATCGAATTTTCATTTGATTTAGCATTTACAGAAAGTCACACTGCTCCGGTAGCGGATCACCTTAATTAACCGGTTAACTGCCTCTTCGTCAGCATTGGAAAGTAATGCATTGAAGACCAAAGTAGTTCGTTCAAAACAGATTTCTGAATACCACTACTACCATCTGCTGAATCGCGTCTCTAGTATCGCTCCATTGGTCATTGTCGGCTCTGGTACTACTTACGTGTACCCCGGGTACTCTTAAGTATACTTACATGTACCCCGGGTACGGTAAATATACTTAATCGTACCCGGTCGCTATTAGACTGTACCCGAGTTGTATTCCCGCCTAAAATCCTATGTCGTAAAACGCGCTACCGATTATCTTAAACAAACTTCTCTTTTTAAAAAACTGCGTCAACATGCTTTGTGAGTATGAGTTTCGATAATAAAGAGGCCATTTTACAGAAAATTGACATAAATGTGAATATATTTAATATAAAAAAATAGCCGACAACGACCGATTAAGCTTTAAATTTCCCGCGTACGTTTTAGTATATTTACCGTACACGGGGTACATGTAAGTATACTTAAGAGTAGCCGGGGTACATGTAAGTAGTACCCGAGCCGACAATGACCAATCGAGCTCTACTATCATCTGCTGAATCGCGTCTCTTGTGTGGTGTGTTGAGAATTAACGGCAAATTTGATGAATGTTAAAACACCTCTGTCTGATCGGAAACAACACCTTGCTTTAAATTCTTATGAAGGCTTGATGACATTTTTTATTCAATCAGCTATCTATAAAATATGTGAACTTCTAAATCTACATATAAGAATTGTGTTACGATTCTAAATAAAGTGTTAATTTGTAATACAAATCAATTACTGTCCATAAAGAAAGGGATGTGTATTGTTATGTATTTATATACAAAATACAAATAAAAAAAGAAAGCTGATTTTGCGTCACTTATGGATCAGTTGTTTTTGACACATTCATAATTATTACCATTCAGTAAATATTCGCGTTTTTAAACAAAATTAAACTTACTTACCAAAGTTGTAAAACCGGATATGTTCCAAGTCGGAAATAAAGTAACAATCACACTGAACTAAACAACTACCATCTTGCGTCTTAGCATCGATAATATTGACGGTATTTTAGAGATGACTCGCGTATCAAAAATTAATTTACAAATGTGACGGAATTATTTCATTTAACTGCACTTTCCATCATCGACTGCGGAAACATATTCCAACCTCGGGCAAGAAACTGTCAACACATTCACGTATCGACCATTAAATATTAAACACTACCGTTACACGGTTATCTCTAATATTCTTATCACGGTGATAGTAAATATAATATAAACACATAAACGTGCATAATTACATTTTTAAAACTTGTTTCTAAACTTTTTGACAAAACAAACGTTAAATCAACAAGAAGTAATTTATCATGAAATCATCTACCATATTCATAGTGTGTCGTACATGACGCATACTTCGGCGGCATAGATGCGGTGGTATAGAGGTGAGATTCATAGATGCGGTGGTATAGAGGTGAGATTCATAGATGCGGTGGTATAGAGGTGAGATTCATAGATGCGGTGGTATAGAGGTGAGATTCATAGATGCGGTGGTATAGAGGTGAGATCCACTCCTCCTTTTAATTCTTTAAAAAAAAAAATATTTTAAACCTATTCCTTTTAGCTTGATCGCATAGAAAACCTAAGGCTTATATGAAACGCTCTCGAGTCCGTTTACTGGGACTTGAACCAGTACTTAGGTTCAATAGGGGAACACTCCCTGCATTGGAAATAGAACCCGTGACCTCACGATCGCCGGGCGGACACCGTTCTCATGACATACTATCTCAGGGGAACGACTTACTAACTAGTGGGATCGAGTTAAGTAAGCTATGTCATGGGACCGACTTACTAAGTCGAGGGTACGAGATAGAAAAACAGAATGCAAAACTAAATAAAAGAGGAGCGTAACATAACACGTGGCTGTTGTGCACAATTCGAATCCATGAAACTGTATGTGCGACACGTGTTGCTCAAAGTACACGTCGAAACAATGCCTCCAGTATGACACGGCTAGTGAGTTCGGGGGTCGGGCAGCGCCTGCCAATGCCGTAAATCATCAACACACATCCACATAGGCAAAAACAACAATAAAGCACTAAACATATATGCCAATACTGTTAAAACTATGTATATGCCCCTGTCTTTATTTATGTTGACTGCTTCTTAATTAAGAAGCTCTTATATATTGTTTAAGTTTATTGAAAATTGTGTGAGTATTGTTGATCTCTTATACATTGATTTATGTGATTAAAAGCTGGGATTTAAAGTTAATCTCATTTATATATTGATTTCGGTGATTTGAAACTGTTATTTACTGTTATATTATATAATTTACAACCAACAATACTCTTAAGCATTGTTTGAGGTCGTGTCGAATGTTTTTAAAACTTTTTGTCATTATTTACTGGATATTTTTTCTGATCAGTGTTAAATGTATCTGAAATACAACTCATGATATAGCTTGTTGTTTTAAATATTTGATAATATGTTGTGAATGAAGAAAGGAATTAAAGTAACACAACATAATTATTTTTTTCTAAATATATAACTTACACAGTCTGATAGCAAGATGATTTATTGTATATACATGTATATATTTACGATTACAAAAAGTTCAAAAAAGTGTAATAGAATGTTCTCATGACCTTTCATTTTAGATTTAGTATTCTTGATTCAGAACCATTATTTTCATCATTTGACATGCGGTCATCTATAACACATAGAAGCTGTGTTTCTGAAGGTTCCAACATCGCCTTCGTTTCTGGATAGTCTGTCGGTATTTTAAGTATTTGATGGCATTCTATGGATAAGTCTTCAAACTCGTGACCACGTGCATTACCTGTTACTTTTATTTTGTCGTATAATCTTGTATTTCTTTCTTGCTAGGTGAAAACAAAGTTCTTTCAGATCTGAATTTCATTATTGAAGGAGATTTGATAGATAAGTGCTCATGATTGTATACAATAGTGTGTTTTGCCTCCATCAGAGAACTTTGCCGTAATCGTTCTCCAGACATCCTCGCAGTGGATGATGAATCCTGCCTGGCTTGGTCTTGATGTCGGAACCTATACTTTTAAACATGACCATTCTTCTTTGCCATCGTATGAAATAATTAAAATGTTGATCTTCAATCAGTTTAACAACTACTCCTTCATCTCGAACAGGGAAATGCTGATGGTATTTGTGTAACACAAATACGTTTTGTCGCAATAAACTTGTACATTTAATTGCATTATTGATTCACAATAATAAGTAATTTTACCGGTCCAGCAACAAGGTGACGGTTATCATTTTAATTTAATATCATAAATTTGTCATCGATACACAATATTAAATTGTACTCTTATTAGTAACTATTTTATATAATAGTTTGAAAACAAAGATTTGTGTGTAAACAATGATTTATTTATGCCAAAATTCATGGAAAAAATGTATAAGGCCAAAGATATTATAAATTATGCCCATGTAATGCTTTAATTTGAATAAATTAACCACAGATCGTTTTGTTGCAATGTACACATGACCAAAAAGCGTTTATTGGTAAATTTAATTTCGCCCATGGCGACATATATTTATATAACATACTTTATTTATGCTCTTCTTAATGAAGCCACTGCCGTATACACGCTTGTAAAAATACTGCTCCGTGTGAAATCTATTCGTACCAAGAGCTGTTCGTAAAAGTTATAGACGAAGACTGTTCCTCATGAACATATAAGTATTACCTTAAGTATTCAGTCTTTAAAAGAACTCAATAAAAAGTATCAGTTATTTAGGCCCCATTGATTGGATTTTTTTTAGGTTTCTGATGATTAATTAAGTAAAATGTGTATATATAACGTAACGCCGTGCATCGAATAATGAAATTTATATGAAAATATAATGCATGCATAGAATAAATTGTATGTGTGTAAAATAAAGCGTGTATTTGTAATGGTGCTTAATAAATTACAGACAAGAATAATTGTGACTAATTCATACTTACATCCCGTGCAGTTATGATGCTTGTGGAAGCTATTTGATCGGCCACACGTTTTCCTGTATAAAGGATAAAACAGAAATATCTTTTCAAAAGATATACGGCGTTGATTGTGGTTGGAGTTGGTGAAAGGTAAAGAGTTCAATGAATGAGATCAAGGATAGCGAATGTCTTTTTCTGTGCAATTCTTAGCTGCATCACTCGCAGTACGGGATGTTACGCGGAGTTTTCGCGGCTTATTTTACATTATTACATATTGCTGGTAATATAGATACAAAACAGAAAACCAAAAGAAGAATGGAAGTGAAATTAAAAGATATGAGTCAACCGGCCACACGCGAAGTATCCGTACATATTTTAAATATTTATAGGCGCGTTCTTCGAACGAACCTGTTTTAGTGGTTTGTCGGGTATTGCTATTTGATTCGATTATTAACAGTATCGAGAATCATCGCGCTTATGCTTAATACATTAGTCAATATGATGGAATAATTCTTGTGAAATTAATCAAAAATAATATGTATCATGATATTGTTGAAAACACATTAAGAATCTATTATTGACACACCATAATCATATCGCTGAGTATCTTCATTTAACAAATTTCTACTCTAAAGAAAATTCCAGGTCACCAAGTTCACGGATAGCGTCTATACATAAGGTAGTCTTGAAGACACAGCGATGACCTGTAAATAAACTCTGACATTCACACACATTGGCCGCGAACTGACCCTGATACCTCGCGGGTTAAAATGCAATGCAATGCATTAAAGTGAGGCCACGCTTCCACTGCTCTTTATACTTTAATATGTTGGCAGGAATATGGAAGTAAGTACTAAATATGAGAACATAGCTTTTAAGTACAAACGCTCTTGCGCTGGTAATCCTCTGAAAATAAAAGGTGCACGCACAAACTGTATTGATGTCAAGAGTTGAGTGTAAAACTGTTCTATCTATTAAGCCTTTTTATTAGAGATAAAATTGGTTCATGCAGTAAAAAAGTATTACAAAGACGCGGATATGTTTCCAATGTTCTGGTGGTATACTCAAATCAGCCAATGGAATAAATGAAGTGTAATTATTCATGTCTAGCCGCGGGAAATTTTATTTGAATTTTATTGGACACCTACACAGGTCAGGTAAGGTCAAAAGTGACGTTAAACAGCTACGCCGAAAAAAAAACTGAAAGGCATGCGTAATTTTGAAATGAATGAGAGAGGCATTCAAACGTTATATTTGGTTTTGGTTGCTAATAGCTTCTAGTTCCTTCCTAGTTAACATGCATCTTGTCAAAATACTTCTATCACGTTTAATTTTACACCAGAAAAGCATTCAACGAGCGAAAAAAATCGGCTGAAATAGTGACCCCTTTGTGATCATCTCAAAAGCGGGACGCATTTAGATCGTAAAACCTTTTAAATTCTTACTACTTTAATCAAAGCGCTGTAGGCGCTGAAGGCCTTGGGCAATGCATTTAGGATGTTTTGTCCGAATTTCTCCCTTTGTCCGAATTTATACGGATTGACCCTAGCGGTTGAGTGCAGAAGCTCAGAGACTGTAAGAAAACACAATATTTGTGTATATACTACAGTGTACATAGACGGCGGAGGACTACACGATACTGATCGTGAGAACGATAATCTTTTGCTCGACTCTACAGATCTGGTAGAGGTTCGTCTACATAGGCGGTGAAGATATACAACAACAACAACATGGCCGCAAAACACTGTTATTGTTGGCGTCAAATAAATCACTTTCAATAGCCTAAAATAGCTTTCTATTACATAATTAACAGATTAGGAAAACACTCATACTTCCTTTGTAATGTGTATACAAAAGAAAATCCACTAACCCTGATAAAGAACGGTGTAGAGATTGTGTACTTTCTCTCACGTAGAACTTTTCGCGCTCGATTTGCGCGCTCGATCTGCGCAGTGAAATACCATATCCTGTTACTTCGTCTATTTCCGAGAATGATCGTAAATATTTGTTGTTGTTTTTTCATTTTCTTTTTTCTGGAATGTCTTGTTAACGCAAAATAAAATAACAATATTTTAAAATATGTTTATAAATACTAAATATAATGTCTTCAAAAAATGTCTCAGACAAAAAATCTTCTTACGGTCTCTGTGAACACTCGTATCTTTTCAGCCTAGACCGTCAAGTGAGGAACTTATACTCGCATGCATATGTAAACAATCAAAACTGTGTCGTAGCCAATGGTTTGCAATTTTGATTAAATAATATTTTTTACACTTTTTATGACACTGTCATGTAATAAAGTTATGCTCTGTATTTACAAGGCGGGTTATTGAGATCTGGTAGGAACTACTTTTATTGTGCATGAATTTAGTGGTAAATCGGAGTTTTGGGAATTTGGTTTTTGCAACCAGCCAATTCGGATAGGCTCAGAAATTTGTATCATTGCTATGGCCTTGGAGCTACGTACCAGGCCAAAAACGATTCGTACACATCTATTTTTTACAAAACACAGAAAGAAACAATAAAAGAATACTCGTACAAGGATTTTAAATATAAATATGTCTGTGATTTATGCAGGAGAGTAATTTAATAAGTGAAACCCAACAAAGATCACAACTTATATGGCAAAAGGCCCCCACTGAGAAATTTTGCGGAGAGTAAAGTCGAGATATCGAGCGAGTATTACTGCGAAACAAACGCTAATCACTTACTTGCTGCTTTGGCTGGAAAGTGAGCGGCAACAAACATTTAAATAAAAGTAATAAAGGGTATACAACTGCGAATAATACCTTTTTTAGGCACGGACGTCGCCATCTTGACTTCCTTTAGATCATCACGTGATTACCCCCTCTGTATAATGTGCGCATAAGTATTGGTGAATGTTCAATATTCTGCATGATTAATATGGTATTAACATAAGTTTACAGTTAGGCATATGTTCAGAAAAATATCAATAATTAAAAAAAAAGTATCTGACTAACACTTCTCACTAAGAACGATTTTATGAATACATGTTCGTTTAAGGACAACCATCAATCGAATTCGGCAAACATGAAAAGCGTCGATAATTAAGCAAAAACAACAACATTTTTTATAGTGCAATCGTTAAGGTATCACACTCAACGCACTAAAGTGGTAAGGTTAAAGCGCTTACGTGCCTTAATGCGCTCTTTGAGAAACACAGCTGTCCGGCTATCGCAGTGGTTGGTACCCTCATTTCTCACCTAGGCGACCCAGGTTCGATTCCCGTTCCCGATAGCATGTGCGTTAGGTTGGTCACCGTAGCGAACATATGGGTATGCTCAAGTTTGCGCTCAAAGCAGTTCATGCGCGCACGTAATTATATTGATGCGCGCACTTTAAGATGTCCACGTTCGAGGAATAAGGTCCACATTCAGTTCTTATTTCTTTAATTCAGTTATAAATTGACATGTTACCTTTAGTTTATTTTAGCTCGATTGCATAAGAAGCCTTATGCTTGTTTGAAACGCTCTCGAGTCGTTTCCTGGGACTATAAACAGGTCTTGGTGTCTGTGAGGGATATCTAAACAAAAACCCCACAGTGGGGATCGAACCCTCGACATCCCGGTTGCAAGGCGGTCGCAGGTTACCGTTCGTCTTCGGAAAACTTATTGCGCATCGCTATAAGGAGTCATCACACCAACACGACAACCCCATAGTACGGTGACGATAACGCGACAATACGGTGTAAATTACAATCAAGTATATCGCATAATTTCAAACAATAATCGGACTGCCCATACAAGTTCATTTTCATCGGATATTGTTAATACACATGCTAACTTTTCTAACGAAACACTTTGAAACTTGAATATCTAAGTTATGGGTACATATTAATATCTTGCTTTAAACGTTTTTTTAATAGGATTAGATGACATTCTGTGCAAGCACACGATACTTCATCCTTGGCGATCGGACGCATACGAACGTGTGGTATGGTTTCCGCCTTTTGCACGTGGAAATCGTCAATATCGATATTGGTCCATCATTCTAGTTGGGTTCTCAAACCAGAAAAACATTGAAAATACAAAACCAAACTAACAATTTGCATGTTGCAGGCCGATCAGTCATTAAAACGTGCACGTATTCTACGTGCAAAGAGATGAAACCGTATCCACCCCACGCGCTAAAGCGTCTGGTCGTCACGGATGAAATATTGTATCGTGAGACTGCACAGATATTCTTAAATGATATACACATTTACAATTTTTAATCAAAATCTTCACTCATTATTGAGATATTCAAGTTTTAAAAGTGCTGCGTTTGAAAAGTCTTCAAGTGTAGTGATATTTTGTTAACGTAGTTTCTACAGTATTATTAAATTATGTTTTTGAATAACAAACGCGACACTAAGTTATACGATCTCAAATCGCCTTCCTTTTATTCAATCCACTTCCTTGTCCTGTCAGATGAAACACCTTTTCTAGCATACATGCTTACAGATCTACCCCGCGGCAATAAGTTAATTAACAAGCATTTCAATAAAATATTCAATAACCAAATTTACACAAGCAGTAGTGAAGACAATTTTGAAATTCGGATGCATCTTAAGGATAAAAAGGTAAATATTAGAGAATAAATGCATTTTTTCACACTAATTGTTATAGAAAAAATATAAATATGTTAAAAATTATTTTAATTGTAAGACGCTTTAGTTTTAATTTACCTTAGAATACTAATTGTTAGAGTAAAATATTGTATTAATTAATTTAATTGTTAGACGCACTAGTTTCAATTTGCCGTACATAACTTATTGTTATGGTAAAATATGTTATTAATTAAATTAATTGTTAGACGCTTTAGTTTCAATTTACCGAACATTACTAATTGTTAAAGTAAAATATGTTATTAATTGAACTAATTGTTAGACGCTTTAGTTTCAAGTTACCTTAGAATACTAATTGTTAGAGTAAAATATTGTATTAATTAATTTAATTGTTAGACGCACTAGTTTCAATTTGCCGTACATAACTTATTGTTATAGTAAAATATGTTATTAATTAAATTAATTGTTAGACGCTTAAGTTTCAATTTACCGAACATTACTTATTGTTAAAGTAAAATATGTTATTAATTGAACTAATTGTTAGACGCTTTAGTTTCAAGTTAACGTACATTTAACAGGAACACGATTACGCATACAATGGAGAGTTACATAATTGTTTGACAATATTAAATTAATGATATAGAAATATTCTTAAGCAATTATGATACAATGGTTAAATAATTGTTTGATAAAATTAAATGAATGATATAGATGTGTTCTCAAGCAATAATGGTACAACGGTGACATATGTTTTCGATAAAATTAAATGAATGATATGGACATGTTCTTAAGCAATCAGAGGCGTCGGAGCTAGCTAGGGCGGCAGGGGCGGCGGCCGCCGCCCCAATATTTTCGGCAAAAAGGAAATTTCGGCAAAGACCATATTTTTTCCATTTCAATACCCGTATATTTGGAAATAACTTTACCACGAAGCACGGTAATCACGCTTTCGCGGTTATGACACGTGTATTGTTGTTTGCCATCAGCCGCCCGTGGTAGTGTACGTGTCAATTATGTTGTTGATTGATGGATCTCTTTTATAACGATAATCCCTTTATTCTTGAGTAATTAAACCTGGGAATCCCTAATTGTTGGTATAATCTAAGCCTTTGCTTCTTTTTATTAATATGAAGGAAAGTATGACATGAAACAAATGTGCCGATATCCAATAGTCCTTAATTATCACAAAATTAAAGATACATAAAGATACCTGAATTAATTGTAATAACTCAAAGTAAATCGATAATTCTAAAAAACGTATTTGATGTTTTTCACCACTTTTTTGTGTCATTTCAATATGTCTTCTCCAAACCAACGAATTTCAAATTTCCAAAACGGAATTGCGGGAAAAAAAATCCGAAAAACGTTATTTTAACCCACATGATCCCTATCGTTGTGTCGCCTGCTACAAAGTATAAACTGCGAGATCACTTCTCCATCGATTGTCTGTCTGTCACAACTTTTGTCATTCAGTATATGCCTGCAATAGACGTGTATAAGATCAGGTATCAGGCATAAAAACGCACCAGAATGCGCCATTTGATGCTAAAATTTGAAAAAAATCCGGGGAGGCTCCGGACCCCACCAACGGGAGGGGGATACCCCCTCCCATACCCAACCCCTCCGCCCCCAATGTCAATTTGCTTCCGGCGCCCCTGGCAATAATGGTACAATGGTTACATAATGTTTCGATAATTTATACAACGAATTATATAGAAATGTTCTTAAGCAATAATCATATAATGGTAACATAATTGTTCGACAATATTTAATGAATAATATAGAAATGTTCCTAAGCAATAATGATATAATGGTTACATAATTTTTCGACAATACTAAATGAATAATATAGAAATGTTCTTAAGCAATAATGATATAATGGTTCATAAATGACAACGTCATGAAACAAATGTTAATATTTGTAACAAGAAGACTTAGCTCTTGAGGTTTCTTTTTATGAAAATGAGATTATTCTCAATTTGATAAATACGGTATCGTATTTGTACTGTATTCGAGAATGTGTACGCCCTAAAAGGCACTGGAAATCGTTATGGGTTTAGAGCAAAGTGCACGGGTTTCTCGTTTGGGGGTTTCTGTGAGTTGCAAATCTATTGATTCGAGGTGTGTATTTGACAGGCATAAGTTATGGAGTCGGAGAACGAAAGGGTGATAAAGTAGTTTAGGAGTTTATTAGCGAAATACATAGTTTTCGGAAGAAGTTTTCCGACGCAAGGAAGGGCTCTCTGTTAGTAGCGGAACTGGCAGCTGTTTATGTTAATAAGACTTGTTATTGTTTATCCTTTTCGAACAGGTTTACGATGCATGAAATCGTTTATTTAAGTCAAATCGGCTGTTATTACAAGTACTATATTTAATTGTTTTCTGTTTATTTTGGTAAACTAGTTTTAAGGGTATTATTGTTTTGCTGGTGACTCAATAGTGAGTAAATGAAAGTATCCACGTTCATCAACAGGTCCATTTACTGTGCTTGGTTTTGTTCTGAACTGTCAGTTTGCGCTTTAAAAAAATAAATACATAAATAACTCGCGCTTTGCATGGTCTTGTATGATTATGTTAACGTAAGGCCGCAGGCTGTGTCACTCTGCGTTGTATTTGCAACAAAGTTAGATGATCCATTCACCCTCGTGTATTTACGAAGGAATTGCTTAATGCTTGTTGTTTCTAATTTATTAAAATTTTCATGACGATATGTGCGGTACAAGATACGTACATATGATTAAAATAAATGATTTAATACAATTAACAGTCATGCATCCTAATAATTAAACAAGATGGTTCTGTGTCATATATGGCGTGGTCTTATGAAGAGGGGATACACATTTGTACGAAGAGAGCTTTAAATTATCCAGGTATTCCCATTGAGAAATTGAAGAGACAAAACGATACTTTTTAAATATGCTAGTGTTCTTTAGAATAATTGGTATTTGCTAGTAACCCCACCCCCATTTTAAAGAAATTATGTTTGTAGCTACGGAATGTGAATTAAAACTTTAAAAATAGCAATGCATATTTTAAGAAAATAAAATACTATATTCAAATATACAGAACAGCTATTGGGACTTTGCCTTGTTGACTTGCTTGTCAAATATTTGTTTTTTGCAGATATTACATCTCGTTTAGTGAATAATGTTTATACCATTTTATTTTTGTAAATAATTTTATCATTTTGTTAATTATTTAAGCACGGTAATTAACCCAATTAATACTAAACAAATAAGTTTTGTTTTGGCGAGGTTTCTGTAATAATGGTATAGTGCTAAAACAATACTGTGAATAAATTGCTGTAAGGTAGAGGATCGATTTTGTTGAATTAAGATTTGGGCCGTGCTCCGTGAAAAGGGGGTTTACTGAATGTGCGTAAAGTGTCGTCTGAGGTTATCATGTGCAGTCCACACAGGCTAATAAGGGACGACACTTTACGCACATGCATTAAACCCCCTTTTCACAGAGCACGACTCATTAGTAATATCATTATGATGAGCTATTGTCATGCATCATGTGTAGTGGAAAGAAGATCTGAAAGAATAGTTATTAACTACTGTAATTATAACCAAAAAGTTTATATGAGTTACTAGTATGTGAATGGAGTCATTTGGTCTTTGCGGTCAATTTACGGTATTGTGTTTGTGTACTTTATTGAAGGCAATTGGAGCTGATTTGTAAATGCCAGTTTGCTTGTGCGGTTGACCGTTTTGTAGGCTAGTTGGTCTGATGCGGATAAACCATTAGGCTTGTGTGGTATTCGAAAGCCCTGTCAAATACAAACACCCACTACTAATTAGTATTTGTGTTATTATTTATAAGGAAATAACTTTTTCAGTTTAACAAGGATTGATGAATTTATTGATGATGGTAATGATGAATTTATTGATGATGGTAATGATGAATTTATTGATGATGGTAATGATGAATTTATTGATGATGGTAATGATGAATTTATTGATGATGGTAATGATGAATTTATTGACGATGGTTATGATGAATTTATTGACGATGGTAATGATGAATTTATTGATGATGGTAATGATGAATTTATTGATGATGGTAATGATGAATTTATTGATGATGGTAATGATGAATTTATTGATGATGGTCATTATGAATTTATTGATTATGGTAATGATGAATTTATTGATGATGGTAATGATGAATTTATTGACGATGGTTATGATGAATTTATTGACGATGGTAATGATGAATTTATTGATGATGGTAATGATGAATTTATTGATGATGGTAATGATGAATTTATTGATGATGGTAATGATGAATTTATTGATGATGGTCATTATGAATTTATTGATTATGGTAATGATGAATTTATTGATGATGGTAATGATGAATTTATTGACGATGGTTATGATGAATTTATTGATGATGGTAATAATGAATTTATTGATGATGGTAATGATGAATTTATTGACGATGGTAATGATGAATTTATTGATGATGGTAATGATGAATTTATTGATGATGGTAATGATGAATTTATTGATGATGGTTATGATGAATTTATTGATGATGGTAATGATGAATTTATTGATGATGGTAATGATGAATTTATTGATGATGGTAATGATGAATTTATTGATGATGGTAATGATGAATTTATTGATGATGGTAATGATGAATTTATTGATGATGGTAATGATGAATTTATTGATTATGGTAATGATGAATTTATTGATGATGGTAATGATGAATTTATTGATGATGGTAATGATTAATTTATTGATGATGGTAATGATGAATTTATTGATGATGGTAATGATGAATTTATTGATGATGGTAATGATGAATTTATTGATGATGGTTATGATGAATTTATTGATGATGGTAATGATGAATTTATTGATGATGGTAATGATGAATTTATTGATGATGGTAATGATTAATTTATTGATGATGGTAATGATGAATTTATTGATGATGGTAATGATTAATTTATTGATGATGGTAATGATGAATTTATTGATGATGGTTATGATGAATTTATTGATGATGGTAATGATGAATTTATTGATGATGGTAATGATGAATTTATTGATGATGGTAATGATGAATTATTGATGATGGTAATGATGAATTTATTGATGATGGTAATGATGAATTTATTGATGATGGTAATGATTAATTTATTGATGATGGTAATGATGAATTTATTGATGATGGTAATGATGAATTTATTGATGATGGTAATGATGTTGATGAAGATTTTGATACTGTTCTTGATAATGATCAAGATTTTATAGTATTTTGAGAACATAGAAAAATACGTTTACTTACTGCTATTAGTAAATGTATCTACTTAAAGTAACATAAGTACTCAAAATGATATTTCGCAAAATATTTCGTAAAATAAAGTTAACCCATAAAACTCAGTGTTCCTTAGATGTGGTATGGTAATATAGATTTAACGAGATACACACTGCTCGTTTATATTTTTTGTGGCACAATATTCTTAATTGTAATTTCACGCAACGATATCACGAACACGAACTTGGTACACGAACATGTGTTGAATTTATTGTCCCGAAAAAAGAGATCTATGGTACCAGACCACATCGAGCGTTGAAATTGTTTCTCTTGCTACAAGGAACATTGATTTCTTATGTGTTAACTTTATTTTTCGAAATATTGTACGAAATATACGTTGATTTTGAGGATTTATGGGCTTTTAATTTGGAACCGATTGCCTTTGATTATTCATGAAGAATATCGACTCGACTGACCGCTAAATATACATGTTTGTATCCACAGGTGCACGCTTCACGAAGACCACATTGGATGCGAAAAATGCGGAATGCGACGCCAGTTCGAAAGGTGGTGAGGACAATAATATGTGCTTCTATTGGGATCATAGCATTATGTCTGTTGTATAGCTATATTTACCACCGCTGGGAACCGGTAAAGGTTGTCTACACGGTTGAACACATCAAGCACGTGGAAAAAGCACAGAGCGGGAATGAAAATGAACATCCCGTGGTTGTAGTGTCTAGCGATGGAGAACGAGGAGTAGAAAACGTCAGCAAAGGTCCGGGCGACCACTATGCCATTAACAGAAGTGGAGAAGGTATACATTTTAATGAAGCTGAAAAAAGTACAATAGAAGCAACTGATGGTAAACACGATCTGAGCCGCAAAGTATCTGATATTAAAGGCACGGAAACCACCATGCAATCATCCGAAAGTCTTCCCCGTGTGCTACCGAGAACTTTTCTGCCACCATCCGTATTGTCAACAAACTCATCTCGTAATGACCATTTGCCACCTTTAAGAGCCCCACCTGTGTCCGTCGTCGAAAACAAAACCTCAGTATTAAACTTGGAAACATCCAAAGACGATATATCTGATGAGATATGTGATATTCAGAATGCATGGACTGGAGCGGAGCATAACATTACATCAACATACGATATTCTCAAATCATTGGACTACAAAACAGATACAAACGGCGCCTATCCGATTCCTGTTAAGGCATTTGAAGACATTACCAAACACATAGAAAACAGGTCGGATATATTGAATGTTTTTCTTGTACCCTTTTCCCATGCCGACCCAGGGTACGGTCTGACATTTGAACAATATTATTCACAGAAAACATCCCGGACATTGAATCTTATGGTTCAGAAACTGCTGCAATACCCTAACATGACATTTCAATGGGCAGAGACCGTCTTTCTAGCGAGATGGTTCCGGGATTTAAATGATGAAACGAAAGAAAATGTGAGAGCTTTGATTAAGCGCGGTCAACTTGAAATCGTTTTGGGAGGATGGGTTATGCCCGATGAGGCGTCCACACATTACATCACAGTGGTAGACCAACTGATTGAAGGTCACCAATGGTTAGATGAGCACCTGAGTGTCAAGCCCACGACCGCCTGGGTTAATGATCCGTTCGGGTACTCAACCACAATGCCATACCTCTGGAAGTTGTCTGGAATGGATAACCTGCTTATACTTAGAATAAATCAGAACCTTAAAGCTAAACTTATGTCAAAGAACAGTCTCGAGTTTTTCTGGCGACCATATTGGAAACACCTTCGCAACGACAGCGACGTCCTTACGAGTTTAATGCCTTTCACGAACTATTGGATTGATGATGTATGTGGACCGAATCAGATCATTTGTTCAATATTTAATTACTTACATATCGGAGAAAAGGGTAGGAATGCCGTGCAAGTAACCGAGGAAAATGTCCATATTCTTGCGGAACTACTGTACCGACAACTTCGTGTAACGGGTGAGCTGTATCAATTTAACAACCTCTATATTGGTTTGGGTGAAGACTTCTCATACACGAGAGCTCAAGAATGGGACAACACCTATCTCAACTTTGAGAAAATTCTTACCTACATAAACAATAAATCTGAGTGGAATATGAGGATAAAATTTGGAACGATGTCGGAATACTTTGCGAATATCAGACAACAAGCAAAGCTCTTGACGTCTATAGGAGAAACTACTAGGAATGCCGCAAGTACGTTCCCGGTACTTTCCGGAGATTTCTTTCCATACACAGAAAGGAACCAGGAGTTCTGGACCGGTTATTTCACTACAAGACCACTTCTAAAGAAGTTCTCCCGGGACATCGAGACGCTTATACGAGGCGCAGATATTTTCAACGTTATGGCTCATTCCATGTTCAAACATTATTGGTGAGTTTGATTTACAAAATGTGTTGCCTGACCTATGAAATAAATATAATACGTAACTTTGTTACAATATGATAAAGCTGTTTCACACTAACATTCGTGTAAGTGTTAGTCCAAAAATAATATGTGAGAATCGTTTGTGATGGTTGGTTTTTATATAAAAAGTTAAACGATATTGAAACAGATGTATTAAAAGTGCCATGGAAACAGATTTATGTATAAATAAGCCGCGTTCTGAGAAATCTGGGCTTAATGCATGTGCGTAAAGTGTCGTCCCAGATTAGCCTGTGCAGTCCGCACAGGCTAATCAGGGACGACACTTTCCGCCTAAACTTGATTTTGGGTAAGGGTGGACTTCGTTGAAACTAAAAATACCATATAGCGGAAAGTGTCGTCCCTGATTAGCCTGTGCGGACTGCACAGGCTAATCTGGGACGACACTTTACGCACATGCATTATGCCCAGTTTTCTCAGAACGCGGCTCAAATAAATCATTATTCGCTGTTTTGTCACGGCTACCAATATTGTGCGATAAACGGTTATTTATGAGTTGTTTACACATAATTTGAAATATGACACGATGTACCACCATAGTTTTTTTTCGAAATTGGTCGCCTCTATTTACGGTATATGTGACGACACAAGTTTAAATATGATAATGATTATATTTATTAAGTTATGCATATTCATTCATTTGGTTCTCTTTGTAAAACTACATCTGTACAATGGTACATTGTATATAGTTTATGTTATTTGTTTATTATTTGTAAAATTGATAATTGTATGGCACAGTATTGTTAACAATTGTAAACCACGTGTCAACGTGTGCGTCTTTATATATGAATAATGTGTGCATGCATGATTGCACGCTTGAAGAAAATGTGGCAAGGTGCGTAGGACTATATTACGAATTAACAGATCAAACTTACATGTTTTGTTGCAGGGTACGGTACGCGGCCATGACTGCTGTAGCCGCGGAGTTGACGGCAGCCAGACGGGACCTGGCCATGTTCATGCACCACGATGGCATAACAGGTACGGTCTTCTTAAATATAGTCAAATATATCATTCGTGTTCTGAGAAAACTGGGCATAATGCTTGTGCGTAAAGTATCGTCCCAGATTAGCCTGTGCAGTTCGTACAGGCTATTCAGGGACGACACTTTCCGCTTTTATTGTATTTTTCGTTTAAAGGAAGTCTCGTCTACACGAAAATCCAGTTAAGCGGAATGTGTCGTCCCTTATTAGCCTGTGCGGACTGCACAGGCTAATCTGGGACGACACTTTACGCACATGCATTAAGCCCAGTTTTCTCAGAACAAGGCTCATATAGCTCTACAAAACTGACATGGCATCGAACTCAATTAGCATAAGTATATGCATGAATTATTCCCTATATTTGCTGCCGGTTTTGTTCATGCAAGTTTGGCACGCGTTGAATGAGACCAAAACAGTTTTTTTGGTGAAGTGCACTTCAATCGATTAAAATCTCTTACAGAAAGGAAAGTTATTTTATTCTGTGGTACGGTATTTTAATATGTTCATGCATATAATCAGTGCCAGGCTAATTTTGGCGAGCTAAGCTACCCTGTCATAAAACACATTACTAAATAATGTCACTTGCGTTTAAATTGTGAAATACCTTTTTCGAATTATCAATGTTCAGTCCCGTTGTTTTAGAAAGGTACATTTAAAGCATTCTGTGTGTTTGCGGTTGTGTTCAGACGTGCTTTTACATCGGAGTATAAAGTATCTTGCATTGAGTATGCATTGACACACATTTAGTGAAACACATAGTCACCGGTAACACTTACGTCATTTTTTAAACTAAATTTACCAAAATGACATATATTATAATTCACATACTTATGTTCCGCTCACATAATCGTCTCAATAAATGTAACAAATGTGTTATATAGTCAATTTGGGTATATAAATAACAAGGGTAAATTAAAATGTCAAACATATAAAAATTAATTAATTAACAAAAACCTACATTTGAAATTATTCTTGACTTTAAAAAAATACTTTGAAGTGATTGATAAGTTTGCATATAACGGCCCCACGCATCAATTAATGTTCTTGTATCGCAATAATTGAGTACCGCAAAAACACAGGAAAGCTATAAACGTTTAAGTGAGTCAATATAACAAATCAATTTAGGTGATTTAAGAGATAAATATGTTAATCTGGCTAATCAGGGACGACACTTTCCGCTTTTGTGGTATGTTTAGTTTCAAGGAAGTTCTTCCTTACCGAAAATCAAGTTTAGGCGGAAAGTGTCGTACCTGATTAGCCTGTGCGGACTGCACAGGCTCATCTGGGACGACACTTTACGCATAGCATTATGCCCAGTTTTCTCAGAACGCGACTCATAAAATAATATGGTGTATTACAATAAACAGACGCTGATTGCGATATTTTACAGGTACCTCATTGCCACATGTCGTTCGAGATTTCGAGACGAGACTTTTCAACTCATACGCGCATGCGCACAGTGCCATGAAAACAATTCTAATGTCATTGTTGTCAAGAGGTAAAGAGCACGACAGTAAACTACTCCTAGAAGACCAAATAAAACCCGGAAAAAGAAGCATTATGCAGAAACGAATTATTGAATCCACGCAAGAAATAAAAATCGTTTTTGCAAACACCATTTCAAAACGACGATACGAAATTGTTAATATAATAGTTACGTCAGCAAATTGTGCTGTCTTCTCTGCTCGAAACGCAGTCGTTTCTTCTCAAATTACGCGTATTGCGTCACCAGAAAAACAGGAACTATTTTCTGTGTCGTTCGCAGTAGACATTCCGGCATTTGGAATTGAGGTGTACACATTGAAACCAACGCAACAAGAAAACAATATTATGTCCTACCTACCAGTTACTTCAGAGGAACACCCTCTCAAGATAAGTAATGACCACATAGCATGCGTATTTAATGCAAGTACCGGTATGTTGCAGTCGGTAACAGTGAATAATGTGGAAACAAAAATGGAAGCGCAGTTTATGATCTACCAATCCGACCACGGCGGTGCGTATATCTTTGGTCCTAAAGGCGAAGCAAATAGATTTAAAACGGAAAAACTCGAGATACTGCGTGTCCATGGTAACCTTTGGTCTGAGGTTATAATAAGGTCAAATGGGTTCGTGGAAAGGTACCGGCTTTTCAACATCGAGGGGATTCAAGGGCTTGGTGTGCACATTTCAACAGAAGTAGATATTGCGGCAGTAGGCGCAAATAACGTGGACGTCATTTACAGATTTAATACTGATGTTAACAACGACATTAATTTTTACACTGACCAGAATGGATATCAGTTGATGGGGAGAAAAACGAATTCCAGTCACAGAATTGAGAGCAATTACTACCCTATGGTTACTATGATGGTCATTGAAGACTCGAACACGAGGCTTACTTTGCACTCCAAACAAGCCCATGGCGTCAGTAGTCTGACATCCGGGCAATTTGAGGTGATGCTTGATCGGCATACGTTCCGTGATGATGGAAGGGGGCTTGGGCAGGGAGTGTATGACAATGTGAGAGTTAACAGTGACTTTGTTCTGCAACTGGAACACAAGAAAAGTAAGACACAAACTCAAGAGGAAAGGTATGCATTTTCGACCAAAGAAGCGGTGCTACTGAACGAGTTTTTGCAGAACACATTACAAATCTACTCTCTGGTCGATTCGCGAATTTCATTGGTTAATAAGATCCATCCAATGAAAGACTCCGCATTTCCATGCGACACAAGCATAGTCGGGTTCAGGAATATTTTTAACGAAGATCTCCAGTACAAATTTACCAGTCTGGTTTTACACCGAAAGTCGTTCCAATGTGGTTTTCAGGAAAATGAAAAATTCGTTCTTAAAATGTGTAAAGCTTCTAAATCCAGTAAACTCTCGATAAAAAGCGTGTTCCCGAAACTGAAAGTGAAGTTATACGAATCATCTTTATCAATGCTGCACGATAAAGGGCAACTGAGTGCAGAGACTGATATTTCTCCACAGAAAAACGAATTAAGATCTTTTAAAATAGTTATATAGATGTGTTGTTTAAATTTTGATGTTGGCATTTGATTTTTATAATTTTGTTCTAATTGTTGTAAACCGTGATAAATGTCAATAAATGTGTCTATTTATTGATATATTTATCAATCGATAATTTTGTTGTATATACTTTTAAGTTCGGCGTTTTCGGAGAAAACCCGAGGTATTGTCATAGCCAGCTCGTCGTCCGCCGTCCGCCGTCCGACGTCTGACGTCCGCCGTCTGACGTCCGCCGTCCGCCGTCCGCGTCGTGCTAAACCCTTAACATTGGCTCTAAAATCAAAGTGCTTTCACCTTCAACTTTGAAACTTCATATGTAGATGCACCTTGACGAGTTCTACACTCCACAACCATTTTGGGGTCACTAGGTCAAAGGTCAAGTTCACTGTGACCTCTAAACAATATTCTGACAAGCTGTCATTTGTTCAAAACTGCACCCGCACCCGAGCGTGGGACCCGTTATTCGGTGCTCTTGTTAATATGTTATTATAAATGGTATCTAATTATTATTGATCTTCGGATACAAATCCCCCATGTAGCGCAAGTTTGTATAACATTTCTCCTGTACTAGTATAATGTAATTTATTTGCATGAGGTAATATGCATCGGAAACAAAATGTATAACTTGTATACCGAAAGGAAGTTAATACCATTCGTTACAATTAATTACAAATGTTTTCATTTAATTTAAATAGAATATAAACACTTAGCTCTGGTACTGAAATCCTGCAGGATGTGTGGATTGTCAAATTATCTTTACTTATAAATAACTAGTGTCGCATCGCAGTTGACGATATGTAATCTTGTATACAAACAAACCACCTATGTAACTGAAGATATGTATATACAACTCTGCGAGCTACCCAAACACAAATTGACAGTTTTCAGTACCACAACATAAATGTTTTTCGTGTGATAATCATTAAACATAAATTCGTTATGTTTTTGAACGTTGAATGGTTTATAAGAACTTTCTTACATTGTTTTTGGTATTAACAAAGGAAAGTTAAAGTGGGCATGCACGATTTTGTCAAATATTTATGGATTTATATAAACTGTGTAAAAAAGTTATTATACATATATTTCAATATAAATTAAAATAAAAGTTGAGAAGAAAAATGAGAAATAAGCATGTCCGTACAGTCGAATTCGCCAGCATGTATACCATGCATGTACGATGTGAATCTAAATTTAGTTTTAGTGCAGATTCGTTTAAACGACACAAAGACACAATTGTGTTTTACGGATCATTTTAATTTACTGCAACGATATATTTTCATACGACACACGAACACTTACTCCAATCCTAATAAAAAGACGAATGCTTCGGTTATTGTAGGAAAATATGTACGAAATATCTTCGTCACAATCGGCTCGGGGCGCTAATTTGTTTTTGCTGCATTTTATGAAATTCGTCTTCAATGTAAAAATGTTCTTGCCTATTTTGTGTTATTGTAACATATTTTAATCAATATATTTCAATTTATTAAAATCGTGCATACCCACTTTAATGTTTCGACTATTTCGATGAATTGAATAGTACCGTCGTGATTGTTTCCCGTTGTTGACAGATATTTATTACATTTAAAACATATACTTGACTGAATCGATAAAAATATGACACCCGAAACAAGGAGGCACGCTTATTATTTATTCCTAACAATTGCTTCAATTATCCAAAAGCAATTTAAATACTGTTTACAGAAGCCAATTGTCTGCAGAGAGTTTAATTTCGAAAACACGTATTTTATCTCGGATATTCGGAACAAGGCCCGCGAAAAATCACGTTGTATAAAGAGAGCTACTTAGTCTGGATACTGATTTGAATGCAAGGACCAGAAAACAATCGCGTGGCATTTTAGATTCATACGTGACAAACCGATTGCCTGACATAATTATGGCGTGTAAAACGTTGCAATATTCAATGTTTTCATAATTACGTGATATATTTGCATATATATGTTGTATATGTCCATTTTTGTGTGTCTGTATCTCTCGGGACACTTGGATACAGTTGCGAAGCCATGTGACGTCACTTCCGTCGTTTGTAAGAGACACTATGGACTTCTTAAACAAAATACAAAAATTAAAACAACCTCTTCCGGAAGGTACGTTAATATTCTGTTTAGATGTGAAGGCCCTGTATCCAAGTGTCCCGAGAGATGAGGCCCGTGCTGCTGCTATAGACGCTTTAAACAGGCGATAGGTTTCCTACAAATCAGAACTCATCGAACATCAGAACAAACAAAACAAAGCCGATTAATCGCTATTTATAAATTAAATTATCGGACTTGCAGAGTTAACTCCGCTCTTCGCACCCGGAGTCTACAAAAAAGCTATACCGTATGGTTTGGGTGTGCGTGCGAAAAGAATCTGTTCAGAGGAGGTTGCCTACCGGAAGCACAGACAGGCGGTGAAAACACAGCTCGTGAACCGTGGATATGACGGGGCGTTTGTAGAGACCGAATTGATAAAGGTCGACAATAAAAAGAGAGAGGACCTTTTGCGCGAAAAGACAAACTCGGAGAATAATACAAGGATTCCGCTGGTGATAACGTTTTCGCGCGCACTACCCAACATCGGCCGTATCATCCGTAGACACCTACACACGCTGCACACGTCTGATAGAATGAAGGAAGTGTTCTCTGAGCCCCCATTAGTAGCCTTCAGACGGGATTGCAACCTGCAAGACATCCTAGTGCACAAAAACACAATATGCACAATATGAGCGGGCCCTGTGGGGCGCAGAGATGCGCCATTTGCCCGTACATGATGAAGGCGGAATATTTCACAGATCCCAGCGGCAGGAAGTACAGCGTCAGAAACAATGTTGATTGCAAATCATCCAATGTTGTGTACGCGGTCAACTGTCGTCGCTGTCACTGGTTCGTGTATGTGGGAGAGACCGGCGGAACTCTGTACCAGCGACATCTATTGAATCTGTCGCGTATTCGCACACAGCACAGTGACCCGGTAGCTGAACATTTCTACACCGACGGACATTCCATGGATGATTTCCAAATAATGGGACTCGAAAAACTCAGCGGGTCGGACGAGTACCGCAAACCATGGAGCAATTGTGGAAGTCAAAACTAAGGACATACCGACCATATGGCATCAACGTGCAAGAATAAACGTTAATAAAAGGGCGCGTAAACAACGTTGACGCCGGAAATGCACGACGTCATTTCCGTTCATAATAAAACATCTGAAAATTAAAAATGGCCGCCGATGAAAACCGTGAGGTCGAAAGCTTCGGCAAAAATAATACAGCGTTTTTGTTTATGTATATATATATACATGTATATTCGATAATTTGCATGATTGGAAATATTTTGAACATGTATGCCTGAAAGACGGTAATTGCTACTGCCCGCGTAAAGTGGAAAGTAAGGGCCTCATACATATCAAAACTGAACTTTCTATCATAATTTATGAGTGGTTTATTAAGATAACTAGTTCATTAGTGTTAAATATTCAAAATAAAACATTTAAACCCTTTACTGAAAGCCTTATCCGCGATAAGGGGCAACACCCGCTTTTCAGTTATACCGATTTAAAACAAAGGATTTCATTGGTCGGAACCAAAATCATCCACGTGGAATGTAACTTAAAAGAGAAGTTGGTTACGAGAAACTAAACAGTTAAAATTCAATTATTATTTAAGTTTATAACTATTTTAAAACATTTTTAACCTATCTTACGGTCGTTTTATAAACATGAGAATTGATTTGATTCGAGGTCGAATAAGCCCAGTTAATTTTGGGCAAAACAAGGCCGGCGCCGAATCGACCCAGATTTTAGGCCGAAGCCCAATCAGCCTGCTTGTTTCAGGTCAGTTGCCTGTGGTTAACAGTTTCTTAAGCTAGCCTGTTTTCCGAACAACGAACGCAATATCCCCTTGATGATGCAGCTGCCCAAAATCAACTGGTCGTTTTCGACCCTACCTTAATTTAAACATTTTCCTTTAACTTAATCAAACACCATATCGTTTTCTCCCACTCGAAGGCGCTCACAGTATAGTCACTTTTTTAACTAAATTCTTAATACAAATTTAAGCTTTAATATTTACGAGGCTATTATCTTCCACTTAAAGCCCTTTACGCGGGAATTACCGGTAGTCATCTCCGCTTTTTAGTCATACTTGTTTCAAATATTTCCCTTGATGGAAATTATAGCACTTATAATTAGCACATTTTACGACAAATATATGGAATTCATTGCACAAAATTATGAAAGTTTAGAGCACACACATATTTTGAAATTATACAACACGTATATCAGAATTTTACTACATGTTTATGAAAATATTGCATACATATATGCACTTTTCGAACACATATATAAATATCAAACATCAATATGAAATTATACAACAGAAATGTATATTGCCATACATATAGTTGATTTTACCTTAAATATGACTTTATATAACATGTATTTACAATTACACCACTCAAACATGGCAATATACAAAATATATATTCAACTCTAACACGGCACGTGTCAAATTTCATATAAACAAAGGAGAACATCATCTATTGGTTATTCTGCAATAATTAAGGACGGAGCTTATACACTGAAAGCACGCGCTGTAACTAAACAAAACATGCCGATTCATTTTCCACCAGCGTAATAATCCGGTATTTTATGAATGTGTAAGATCTTATCGACAGAACAGCCGAAAGTTATTTTTACGGGCGGAACTTCACATAAAACAGTACACACGAAAAATAATATACATAATATAAATCTTTAGTAAAACACGTGTTAGAATCGAAATAACTCGGGTGCGTTATAGTTTGTTGTCGAATAACCCACGGCCTGAAGTTTAGATGCGTCGTTTCAAATCGCTCGCGCTTCGCACTCGTTATTTAATCCCTACGCATCTAAACTTCCGGCCGTGGGTTATTCGACAACAAACTATAACGTACACGATTTATTTCTTAGATATACCACATCAATATGCGCCATACATTTTGGACATGTTCATATATATTCGTGAGTCGTAGACAACAAAACAAGCATACTTTTTACTACCTAGTTTGAAATCTTGTATGAAAAACGTGTCGAAACATTAAGTTATTAAAGCTATTACACTGAAATCACGATCGCTTAGATATCAATTACACTATTTCGGATCTCGAACGTAACCATCATAATCATATAATTGCCCTGCCGACTGAGACATTATTGTCATGTTCCTTGTTGAAACTTGTCTATATACGCTTGTTTATTTTAAGTGCTTGAAGAGATATTTTCCGGACATAAAAACACAAGAAGTATGTTTACTCGGCTTAATTTTCGCTCAATTGTTGTTTATGTTTGTAGTATTACAATTATGTTTGAAGTGAAAATATAAATAGATTTCCTACAAATCAGAACTCATCGAACATCAGAACAAACAAAACAAAGCCGATTGTTCGTTATTTATAAATTAAATGATCGGACTTGCAGAGTTAACTCCGCTCTAATTTGAGTCGTGTTCTGAGAAAACTGGGCTTAATGCATGTCCGTAAAGTGTCGTCCCAGGTTAGTCTGTGCTGTATGCACAGACTAATCAGGGACGACACTTCCGCCTAAATTGGATTTTTGCTAAGAAAAGTCTTCATTTTATCGAAAACTGTCGTAAAAGCGGAAAGTGTCGTCCCTGCTTAGCCTGTGCGGACTGCACTGGCTAATCTGGGATGACACTTAACGCACATGCATAATGCCCAGTTTGTTTTTCAGAACGCGACTCATTTAATTATCGGATTTGCAAAGAAAGCTCCGCTCTAATTTGAAATCAAGCAATTTGTTCCTTTTTATGCCCGCGATAGGTTGTCATATATCAGTCGGACTGTCCGTCCGTCAGTCCGTAAGGCTTCCGTTTCAGATATAGAGCTGATTTTTTGGTATGTGAATTAACCGACATGACTTACATATGAATTGTGAGTTTAGTTCCGGTCCATTGATTTTAGGCGAAGTAATAGGCCTTGGATTTCGAAATGTTCCGTACTTCGCAGTTTTTTACACAACGATATCAGATATTGACCATTGATTTTTGGCGAAGTAATGGGCATTGGATTTCGAAATGTTCCGTACTTCGCAGTTTTTTACACAACGCTATCAGATATTGACCATTGATTTTTGGCGAAGTAATGGGCCTTGGATTTCGAAATGTTTCATACTTCGCAGTTTTTTACACAACGATATCAGATATTGACCATTGATTTTTGGCGAAGTAATGGGCCTTGGATTTCGAAATGTTCCGTACTTCGCAGTTTTTTACACAACGCTATCAGATATTGACCATTGATTTTTGGAATGTGACTCTTCCTGTACAACCTACAGACAAAGTGTGGGTTTCATTCTGACTTGAGAGGCGCCTTTCAACAGGAAGTTGCGATTATTGCCCTTTTGCATACAACTCTCTATCAAAATTTGGAACTTATGGTGGCTTTCTTTGTATCGCTTTGGTGTGTTCTCGGGTAAAAAAGTTAAAATAAATGTTTAAACTGTGAAAGTTATCAATAATTTTCACAGGATGTTTGTCACGGGTTGAATTTGGATTACACATTAAATGTCTTCATTATTTCCTTAAAGAAAGGGATCACCGTAAAAACGTTAAATTAAAAACACAATTTCAAGTTCCGTTTTATTTATTGTAGTAGCATAATTATTGAGAAATTTAGAAATATGAAATGGTGAAAAATATCGATAATTATCACTGTTGTTTATAAATGTTGGAAACAGTGAATTATCCGTATTAAATCAATGAATTCCCATTTCCATATAAACCACACGAAACAAATATAATAAATATAAGATCTGGCACGAGTTGTCATGACATACCATATTTCATTAAACGAGTTCAGGATTTTGTTAGTAAACGAGCCTTTGGCGCGCTTACTAACGAATTTCCTGGACCAGTTTAATAAAATGTGGTATGATATTACAACGAGTGTCAGATCTTTTTTATCACATGATTTTAAATGAGCAAGTTACATAGAATACTAGGTCAGTGCCGACTAAAGCGAAATTTATTTTGCGAGGCTTAGAAAATCAGATTTTCGGGCCGAGCAAAAATAAACTTAGCTTTATTCGGCACCGACCTAGTATTCGATTTATCCCATCAATTTTCCTAGTTGTTAATTATTTCTTTAAAAGTAGGAGATCGATAGGAAAATAGAACTACACGGAAAATCCCAAAGTTATTTTAAGCAAACATTGTTATGTTATTTTATTCGTGTCGACCCTAATATATTAAAACAAGATCAGAAACTAACCTGTCTTTCTGTTTATCATACCTATACGTCCCCGATTTTAAAGAAATAATGAAACAAAATACTAAAAAAAGTTTTGCAACTTTAGCGGGAAAGAATATGAGTTTTGTTGTTTGACGTGTTAATAATAACGTCATGAGTACGCGCACTTAATATTTTTAAATGTTTTTTTGTATGTTGCATCTTGTGTTTAAAATATATTACATCTTGGTATCAAACTGTTTGTTTTGTTAAATCTGATTCGATTTTACTAAAAATGATTACTTTATAGTTGATTCCGAGTAATATGACCATCTTCCGCCGCGCGTGACAGCTTTATTTCAGCATTGCCGAAATAAAGGCAAATATATTCCACGGTGGTTTAGTTCGACAATGCACGTCTGACGATGGGATAAAAATAAATATTTACGCAAACATAATGATGTATCTCGAATGTTCATTCATGACGTCATTTGACGTTGCAACGTCATTTCAGCAAAATAACAAAAATGCGATTGGTCAATATAAGAAAACTAAGCCAATGAAATCGCTTTAAAATATTGTATTACACATATGTTTCATACATATAGGATCTGGCACGAGTTGTCATATCATACCGTATTTTATTAAACGAGTTCAGGAATGGTGTTAGTAAGCGATCCTTTGGCGAGCTTACTAACGAATTTCCTGGACGAGTTTAATAAAATATGGTATGATATGACAACGAGTGTCAGATCTGTTTTATCACATGCTTTTAAATGAGCAAATTAAATAAATATTTACGCAAACATAGTGATAAATCTCGAATATTGTTTACATTTCCTGATGTAATTTGGAATGCCTCGGCTTTTACAAAGCAAAATAACAAAATGCGATTGGTCAATAAACGAAAACTAAGCCAATGAAAACGCTTAAAAATGTTGTATTACACATGTGTAATAAAAAATATGTAATGGTTGTATTACATTGGAAACAGGGTATAGCATGTGATAAAAACAAATATGTAATGGTTGTATTACATTGGAAACAGGGTATAGCATGTGATTTAAACAAATATGTAATGGTTGTATAACATGGGAAACAGGGTATAGCATGTGATAAAAACAAATATGTAATGGTTGTATTACATGGGAGACAGGGTATAGCATGTGATAAAAACAAATATGTAATGGTTGTATTACATGGGAAACAGGGTATAGCATGTTATAAAAACAAATATGTAATGGTTGTATTACATGGGAAACAGGGTATAGCTTGTGATAAATGAGTATGTACGTAGCTAAAACTATAGATTCAAATTGAAAATAAAACTATTCGTCAGTTCATCACGCAACATTCATCACTAAGTCGGATAACATTATATACCCAAGCATATATGGGCATGACAAGTAATTCAACAGAAGACCAATATTCGCATTGAAACGAATCTTTTCGTGTTTTTGATTAACATGGTAAAGTCCTCTCGTCGTACAAATGTAAATATTTTTTGAACGTGTAACCTTGATTTCTGGCAAATCCCCGAATCGAGTTTGTTTAGACAAAACGGTATTTGTACGGATTAAATCAGAAATTGAGTAGCATTTAGCGTGCATTTTTAAGAGTTTGTTGCGTGATTTATATTTCGTTAAGTTTTCAGAAATGCACAACGATAAGTAAAACACCCGCTAGCAGAGTATGTGACATCACTATTTCTACGAAAAATTGGAGAATTATTTTCTTTTTTTTTCCCAAGAACTTATTTTTTTTCAAGAGAAGATTGCAAGTACACACTTATGTTTATATTAAACAAAACAAGAACATTCTTTGCTTCGAAGTCAGTGAGTATATTTCCGTTTATATTATTGTAGTAAGTGTTAGCGCTTAACATATAAATCAAATGGAATAACACACTTTGAACAATTGTTCTCACTCACATGTCAGTTAAAAGCCATTATTCAATGACATACATATCCTTAGTTTATATGAGTTATGGACATTTTGTAAATTTTTGGGGTCTGGAACAAACTATAGAAGTATGTTTATACCTTGAGTGTTGATAAAAACTCTTTTGTGGACGTAAACAGATGCGATTGTCATTGGAAGTTATAATAAATGATGTGGAGACCAGTTCCTGTTGTATATGCGTTCTGCATTCTAATGGTGCCTTCTACAGCTAGTGGTAAATAAAATGTGTTTGAGGACATATAATTATCGCATCCATATCGAATGGATTCAAGGTCACATGATATTGGATGGCTTCGAGTCGCGGTTCAATGATTATAATTATGTCGTCCATATTTCATTTTGGTAAATGTACACCAAAAATATTGACGGGATATTGCAAATTTAAATAGAGGTCTTTGGTAGAAAGTGCAGAGCAAAAACATAAATTCTCTTCAATATTTTAGAGTTATTTCACATGGCATATTTCTCTTGTGCAAACAAGAAAGTCAGGGTGTCAGGGTGTCAAGTTTGTGCGAAGAACAACTCGAGTACTGCAGAGATAATACTCCATCTCATGATATAGGGCTGTAAGAGAAAGTATAAACCATACTCCTTGTTACCTTTCGTTGATTTTCTATGCCGATACAAAGTGTGCACCAGAATGCATCATAGATGTATATTTCTTCCTTCGCCGTGGTGTAATGGATAAGGTGTCCGCCTAACGACCGGGCGGTCACGGGTTCGATCCCCACTGTGGGAGCGTTTTTTTAGATCTCCCCCAAAGTCACGTTTTTGTACTGGTTATAGGCCCAGGAAACGGACGCGAGAGCGTTTCAATTAATTAGTAAGTTCTTTTAATGCAATCTAGCTAAAATAAATAAGTTCAAAGTAAAATTCGGTCTTATCTTGGATGTTTCGACAGAAAACTTAAATCTTCCACAACATAAACACAAGTATGCATGTATGTACAATTACGTTAATATTTTTTGGATATACGTTTGTACAAACAAAGTGAGGCAATGCCAGGCCTATGCACCGAGCTTAAATAATTGTTCGTTCAATATAATTCAAGCCAAATGATTTGTTGTTCATAGAGCATTATAAAAATACTGCATCTTAAAAATAATCGAAATTCTATAATAAAATGTTTGTTATTTGAAATTTGTTGTAGGCAATTGTTCTTAAATTCTATAACTAGTAGGGAGCAAAATGACAATTTTAAGTAAAACACACCATCGGCGGCTTGCGTCACTTGCAGTGAAATAAATATTTTAACGTTTTTATTGATAATAAGTTTGAATGTTTGATTAATGATATAATTGGTTGAAACTTTGCAATTTACTTCTTTTAATAAAAAGCAAATTATGATTCATTCTTTACATTATTATGCAATATTCAATTATGATTAATGTTTTCGCGAAATTTTTTATGTTTTATGATTATATCACATGCTTTGTTTCTCTCAATGATTGTCAAGTACTTATAGCTTGTTTATATTCTGTTTCTTCTTACATCAAACGATTTTTTCGAGTATTTCGAAAATGACACGAAGTATTGCGATGACAATTATTATGGATTTTTCTGTAATATGACGTGCCCAGATACATGCAAAAACGCTACTGGCAGATTGTGTGACGTCAAAGATGGCTCATGTAACCAAGGCTGTACCGACAACTACTACCGACAATTCTGTAATAGGAAGTGCCCAGATACATGCAAAAACGCTACTGGCAGATTGTGTGACGTCTTTAATGGCTCGTGCTTCAACGGATGTGACGATAGCTTTTATGGTACTGATTGCAATATGACGTGCCCGGAAACATGCAAAAAGGCGATTGACAGATTGTGTGACGTCATAGTTGGCTCATATAACGAAGGCTGTGTCGACAACTACTACGGACAATTCTGTAATATGGCGTGCCCAGATACATGCAAAAATGCTACTGACAGATTGTGTGACGTCATAGATGGCTCATGTTACGAAGGCTGTGTCGACATCTACTACGGACAATTCTGTAATATGACGTGCCCAGATACATGCAAAAATGCTACTGGAAGATTGTGTGACGTCTTCAATGGCTCGTGCTCCAACGGATGTGACGATAGCTTTTATGGTACTGATTGCAATATGACGTGTCCGGAAACATGCAACAAGGCGATTGACAGAGTGTGTGACGTCATAGATGGCTCATGTAACAAAGGCTGTGCTGACAACTACTACGGACAATTCTGTAATGTGACGTGTCCAGATACGTGCAAAAACGCTACTGGCAGATTGTGTGACGTCATAGGTGGCTCGTTTTCCAACGGATGTGTCGACAACTACTACGGACAAGTCTGTAATATGACTTGCTCAGATACATGTAAAAACGCTATTGGCAGATTGTGTGACGTCATAGTTGGCTCATATAACGAAGGCTGTGTCGACAACTACTACGGAAAATTCTGTAATATGACGTGCCCAGATACATGCAAAAACGCTACTGGCAGAATGTGTGACGTCATAGATGGCTCGTGTTTGAATGGATGTGCTGACAACTACTACGGACAATTCTGTAATATGACATGCCCAGATACATGCAAAAACGCTACTGGCAGATTGTGTGACGTCATAGATGGCTCGTGTTTGAACGGATGTGTCGACAACTACTACGGACAATGCTGTAATATGACGTGCCCAGATACATGTAAAAACGCTACTGGCAGTGTGTGTGACGTCATGGATGGCTCGTGTTTGAACGGATGTGGCGATAGCTATTATGGGACTGAGTGCAATATGATGTGCCCGAATACATGCTACAATACGACAGAAAGAGTGTGTGACGTCTTCAATGGCTCTTGTTCTCAAGGCTGTGTTCACAGTTATTTTGGCTCTCACTGCGATATGATGTGCCCGAACACTTGCAGCAATATCGCGGATATGCCGTCGTGTCACTCTGAAAGTGGAACGTGCCTGGCGGTAAGAATCTATTCGTCTGCATGACATCTTTACATTGACGGGTAAAACTTAATTCTTGAAAGAGACTTGTTCACAGATTTTGGAATCCGAACTTGACAATTCGAGTCTAATAAAAATATCAGAATTAAGGAAGATAAATACATTAATAAATAAATTAAAGGAAATAAGTCAGCCAACACCCACAGTGATTCAAACTGATGTTGTTTAATGTTGTATATTTTATATAAAGATTATAGACCATCCAGATTGTTAAATTGCGAAATGCATTTGATACGTCATAGACGCAACGTACGTAATTTACCAAATTTTAACGAAAACAACAGAAATATTCCTAAGTATTCGTTTATTTCATATTTGTAACGCTTCATAATTGTATCAATTTCAAATGATGAAAATGCACTTGAAGTTTGTTTCTAGGTTTTGAGCGTTTGTATTTGCTAACGGGAGTAAGTGTTCTTTTATTTTTTTAATTTCTGACAAAAAGTTAGACAATTGTTGTTTAGTCAATATCTGAACAGACAGACAGACAGACAGACAGACAGACAGACAGACAGACAGACAGACAGACAGACAGACAGACAGACAGACAGACAGACAGACAGACAGACAGACAGACAGACAGACAGACAGACAGACAGACAGACAGACAGACAGACAGACAGACAGACAGACAGACAGACGGACGGACGGACGGACGGACGGACGGACGGACGGACGGACGGACGGACGGACGGACGGACGGACGGACGGACGGACGGACGGACGGACGGACGGACGGACGGACGGACGGACGGACGGACGGACGGACGGACGACGGACAGACAGACAGACAGACAGACAGACAGACAGACAGACAGACAGACAGACAGACAGACAGACAGACAGACAGACAGACAGACAGACAGACAGACAGACAGACAGACAGACAGACAGACAGACAGACAGACAGACAGACAGACAGACAGACAGACAGACAGACAGACAGACAGACAGACAGACAGACAGACAGACAGACAGACAGACAGACAGACAGACAGACAGACAGACAGACAGACAGACAGACAGACTGAACACAACCTGAACGGGGTTATTAATGTATCCCATCAAGATCGCTAATATTTTGTAAATAAAAAGTGGCTGAACAAAGCACTAAAACAGTATTAAGGCAATACACGTGAGATGTATGTATTTGGGTCGTGCTCTGTGAAAAAGGGGTTTAATGCATGTGCGTAAAGTGTTGTCCCAGATTATCACAGGCACACACTTTCCGCTTTTATGATATATTTCGTTTTTAGAAAGTCTCTTCTTTGCAAAAATCAAGTTTAGGCGGAAAGTGTCGTCCCTGATTAGCCTGTGCGGACTGCAAAGAATAATCTGGACCGACACTTTACGCACATGCAGTAAACCCCATTTTCATAGATCGCGGATGATTTGTAAATATTGCAGGGATGTCTCAAGGGATTTTATGGACAAAAATGTTCATATATGTGCCAACACTGTGTGAATAATACATGTCAACAAGAGGACGGGGTCTGTGTTCACGGATGCACTGACGGGTACAGTCAAGACGTAGATGCTTTAAAGTGCCTAAATGGTAATTTATTTATATGTTATTGGTTTAATATGTCTAGGTTAAACACGCCATGTACTATGTCAGTTTTCTATAGAAATGGAAAATACCCCTCAATATTCCTTAATACCCTTTATGGCTGAAACAACGGAGCAAAATACCCTTTAACAATAACACCAGGGGGTACAATACCCTTTAGACTAAATCCTTATCTGGAGCTCTGCCAGCACACCTCTATCTCATTCGATGAAAGACCCATCTCCAACTAGAATTTCGCTGATGAAATTGACCCCATGGGTGGCACCAGCAGTGAACTTGACGATCTTACCAACAAACTCTATGAACGAACAGGAGCATACGTGATAGAGGTAAGCACTTAGAAGTCGAAGATCATGGTGATCAGCACGACCGACACTAGTGCAGATATCACCATTTGCGGCGAGAAGCTAGAAGAAAGAAGTGACCAGCTTCAAGTACTTGGGCGCAACCCTGTCCGAGGATGGAACCAGTACCGCTGAGGTGCAAATAAGAACTGTCATGGCGACCGCAGCGATGGCCAGACTAAGCCGGGTGTGAACAAGCAGTTCCCTCAGCTTCCCCACCAATAACAGGCTCTACAAGTCCCTCGTAGTCTCAATCCTACTCTACGGCTGCGAGACTTTGATGCTTAACGCGGAGAAGAAACGCAAGAACAGGCATTTGAACATAAATGTCTCCGAAGACTGTTCCGCATCTCCTACAAAGCGCACAAGACCAACGTGTACGTCCGGACATGACCGCAACACTTGCTGGTCCACTAGAGCCCCTACATGTGACCGTCAAAGGACGAAAGCTGACTTGGTTTGGACACGTCACCAGGCACGACTTTCTGTGCAAAATTGTTCTCCTTTGCACGCTAGATGGAGGTCGACGATGAGGCCGTCATAAGAAAAGGTGGATTGACATAAAAGACTAGACATCCCTACCTTTGAATGAATAACTCTCAGCAGCACACAACCGACCTGACTGTAGGAGGATTTCTGTATCTTTGTCCCTCAATGATGATGATGATGATGATGATAATGATGATTATGATGATGATGATGATGAGTAATGAAAAAATACATTTCTTAAACATAAACTGTCGACTACAGCCTGATATTTATTTAACACGAATACATTCGTTTTGTATACAATCAATAACAACATAAGTACGGAGTTCCGTTGTTATTGTATATATTAAAATGTAGCAGGTCTTGTACTGGTCAATTATTTCAGCATTCAACAATCGTATATGTCAGTCTATTATGCACGCCCCCGATATGAACATCCTACACATTTACCAATGAAATTGCTTGTAACAGCTCGTCTTTAATTTGCTGGATTTAATGGTTGGATAATTAAACCGTTGAAGTTAAAACTGATGAACGTTTATAGTGTCTGAACATGGTATTACTTTAGTTTATGTACAATAGGCTCAACAAACTCCAATGATGAGAGAGCGGCGAAAAGTAATCATTTCCTGATACCCATATCTACCGTTTTTGGAATAATTAGCGGTTCAGTTTTAGTTATTGTAGTATTGGTTGCTGTCGCAGCATTCATCGTCCATCGAAACAAAAGGTGGGTGGAACCAATTGATGATTTAAAAAGTTGTTTTGATTTATTTACATGACATATTTTCTACATTTATTAAGGCACAGCATAAAAGTTTTATGTAAAAATAAAACAACATAATTTGTAATCGAAGGCATTGATTCTATCGAACGTTTTATTATTTAAAATTTGTATCACTCTTATTTTATTTAAAACATTATAATAAATATAATGTTTTTTTGTAAATATTGTGGAATATAAGTGGTATATACCGCATGACTCTGTATAATGGTCAGGTATGGTTGTAAACACTCCGAAATACATTCGAATGTATAAAGAACCGAAAGGAATATTAAATGGACTTTCAGGAGACATTCGTTGAAAATCAGAAGAAATGCTTTAAGAAGGTCAGAATTCTTCGAAGAAGTTCAACTGGCGGTAGTGACCAACTCGAACTTCGTGAAGTGTGAGGAATCAGGTAAGACTCATAATACAAGTTTTAGTATTGATGATAATGACATGCACAGAAATGGTAATGACACAAATAATTTCAATTATAAATATAAACAATTCATACTAGAAATCGTTTGATTTTCTTTTAAACTGGCTACGACGCCTTCGTTAAGGTGCAAAGATATAACATAACACTACTTCTCGACTCGTTTTCGACTTTCAATTACATGCATTCTAGTTGAAAACCATTGCAACTTACAACATACTTAATACATTGCTTACAACCTTTATTTATATATCATCAACCAGGTTCCGACATTTACAAAACCATGACTGGTTCAGATGAAGAGCCATCGGTCGAGTGTCCACACATATGTAGGAATGTAATGGGATGGGCCATTTGCAAAACTGTGTTTGGAAGAAAACGAAAACGATACAATATAAGAAAACGTTCGGTTGAAGATTGAACTATGACAGCGATAGATCCCGCATTGAAACACGTGCTATTGATCAATCAGAGGTTGGAAATTGTTTTACAATAAACAAAATTGAGGCAACAATTTAAACTATGATCAAAGAATCTCTCCGTGTTTTCAAAGTTAAAATAAGTGGTACGTTTATTCGAATGTGTTTATTTACTGTTTTGTAAGTGTAGATTGTATCATGGAATATAGGGATAATATAAGTTTTCGAGGGCATGATTGTCTGCCGGCGCTCGAAAATTCCGTTCCTGCCCGAGTGCGCCCGCAAATGATCATGTCCGAGAAAATGTATATTTTCGCTATTATTGCATAAAAAAATCACACAAACTAAAATAAATTTAAACAACATTGAAAACAATATGTCTTGTTCATTCGACATCGACAAAATAATTCGATTATTTCATATGACATCATACAGTTCACGGTTGTGTTTTACATATGCCTCACTCGATCATCATCAGAAATGACGAGGCTTTTTCTTCGGATAGGCAGTTTTCGATTTTAAATGTGTTAAAACAGTGGATTAATTCAAAGTTGAAATGCAGCCTCGCAAAGTATGAAATGAGGAATTATTTTGGAATTTACTGGTCGTGACGGATAAAAATATCGTCATAATAAGTCATTAATTTCATAAATGTTTCTTTCGAACAGGTCTATCCTATTTCGTTCGAACTAAATTTTCTCAAAATTAATACTGCAAACCACAGGAGGGAATCCCGTATTTTTTATATGCTTTAATAGAAACAAGGAGTGCAACTTCATTTTCGTAAAACTAATCCATCTTTACTGTAAACCATATAACTCGAACAATTTGTAATGAATCAACTACACACCGGTTGTTTTCGAAAGCTAAATTTTTTTTATCAGGAATAATTATCAGCACCATTGATCCAGCAGTATTTCGATACCAGCCCACAGAAATTGACCCAAAAATCATGTTTGCTCGGACACAAGTGTGTCCACATTAAGATTTTCCATGTCGATAACTTTCAAGAGCTATAACTCAATAACCGAGTCATTAAACGGTAGATAAACATGACCTGCATGCACAGTAAACATTTTTCAATCGGTTACAATACCTTTTGTTTTCGAACAAGTTTGGTAAACACCATTTATCGCGTATTCGATCAGCGAGTACAAAATCTAAACAGAACATTCTATTATTTATTCTGAAAATAATATCCCTAGTTTGCTGCTGCCAATAGATTTTGAAACGGCCTTTGACTCTTTGTCATGAGCATTTGTAATCGGACTCTATCATGGTTTTATTTCGGTCTTGACATAATACAATGGATTAATGTATTGTTTAAAGACGAAGTGTCGGCGGTAACGCAATGTGGGTTTCTCTTAGATTTGTTTTCCTTTACAACGTGGTTGCAGACAAGGGGATCCGCTAAGTTGCTCCGTGTTCATACTGTGCGCTGAAATATTATCTATTAAACTAAGGTCTAATACTAAACGACAGGGAATCAAAATCAATGACTTAGAATACAAATTGTCACAATTTGCCGACGACACCTCTATACTCATGGGTGGTTATGCAAAATCTCGTAATGAAACTTTAGATGTATTGTCGCACTTCACGCACTACTCATGGTTAAAAATTAATTTTGACAAAACAAAAGGCAAACATAAAGTAAGCTCCGAAAGCATTAAAACAAGATGTACATTAAATTGGAATCAAAAACATTTTATATACTAGGCCTTAAATTTCACATTGACCTTAACACAATTATAGAACTAAACTTCATTGACAACATAGTTAAAATAAAAGCCTTATTTAAAAATTGGTCTAGAAGGATTTTAACTCCGATATGGAGAATTCAAATTATTAAAACAAGATCATTAACAGTTCTAAATCATCATCTTGCTTTTATGCCAAATCCGCCAAATTATCTGTTGACAGAGATCAATGAATTATTTTTTAAATTTGTGTGGAATGGTAAACAACGAATTAACAAAACTATTTTGCTAAAAGAATATACCGAAGGCGGTTTGAAAATGATTGTTCCTTTTTCTTTTGTCAGTTCTCTGAAGTACTCATTAACAAGATACAAAATGAATTCTGGAGAGATACATTGAACTCGTTGGTTGAACTTAGTAAAAAAGAACCATTTAAAACCCAGTTCTTGCTTTCGCAATCTATTATTCTATTACCCAGACATAGCAATTTGTAACACAAGTGTATTTTTATGCCCCCGATAGGTTGGCATAAAGCAGTTGAACTGTCCGTCAGTCCGTCTGTCTGTCAGTCTGTGAGTCCGTCAGAAAACTTTAACATTGCCCATAACTTTTGCAATATTCAAGTTAGAAACTTGTTATTTGGCATGCATGCGTATCTCATGGAGCTGCACAGTTTGAGTGGTGAAAGGTCAAGGTCAATGTCATCCTTCAAGGTCAAAGGTTAATTATATGGCTTCAAAGCGGCACAGTAGGGGGCATTGTGTTTCTGACAAACACATCTCTTGTTTAAATCATGGTTTGAAAAAGGCGTTAATTTTGTTGGTGACTTGATGCACAACGCTGAACTTTCATCCTTTTACAGTTATGATGAATTTTGCAAATTACTTAACTTCAATCTAAATTATCTATTTTCATAGGAATTATTAACGCAGTTTAAAGATATATGAAACGCAAAAGCTGCTATGACACTTGCTTTTTGTAGCCTTTTATTCCCACTAGCCTACGATTCATCGTAGCTAACACAAAGGGTACACATCCTATATATGAACTTATTACCAAAAAAAGAGTCTACGCCAGTGTGCATAAAACATTGTCAAGTATTTTTAACAACACTGAAACAAAAGAGTGTCGACATACTTGTGGTGTGCCTTTTCATATCACACGAGATACACATTTGCAGTGGTTTCAATACAGAATGATAAATAGAATCATAGGTACAAATTCCTTCTCATTGAAAAATTGTATATGCCACCTCAGCCAACTGCACTTTTTGTCAAACTGAATGTGAAATTATCCAACATTTATTTTGGGAATGTAAGCTTGTCAATAAATTAATAGCATAACTGTTTTTAGCTGGTATCATTTGTCCTTTTCTTGCCTTATACAAAAGTGAAATTACTTTTTGTTAATGATTTTAGGCAAAGTTGAGAATGGGAAATGTTGTCAAGACTTTTTCAGAAGTTGTGAAAAGAAGTCACGTATTGTTAAATATTCCTTTAACAAATGCCGTTTATATTGCCACCAGTTCACGAGTTGTTGTGAAAATAGACAGAAGAAGCCATGTAAACACTAATGATGGTAAAATGTATAAGATGTGTTATAATATGCATATATTTGTTGTAAACTCTGAACGGTGTGAAGTGTGATGCCCTCGACCCACACAAAATCATTCACGAGGTACCTAAACGGTATTGAACGGAAAATAATGAAGTTCAATACAATTAATAGTTTAAAAAATATTTCTAAATAAATATGGAACAGCTAAAAAAGAATGTATACATTCTTTAACTTTTCTCATCTTGTCATTCTGTTCACTAGTCCATTTAATATTTAATAATATTGTTATTAGGGATAGTGAATACATCGAGTAAATAAAGTGATGCTGTACTCTATGACATCAAAAACATCATAAGACGTGGCGGTATGGACATGACACTTCATATCACTTAATATTTGTAAGTGCTACGGAAAGACCACTTGCCTCGAACATCTTACATCCGACCACGTAGCGTTTTTTGTAGAGAATGAAGATGCTCTAGGAATACCACACAAGGAAATGGTAGGATGAATCGTGAGTGAAGTGCTTCCGATCAAAGTATAAATCTAACCATTAGTGGTGCAATATTGAAACAATTATTGTTTGCAATCGGGTTTTCCGGGGATCGACATATGATTACATATTGTAGAGGACTTGCCAAAAATATTCACTGTATCAAATGCGCAAAACTTTGCGCAATGTAACATTACGGTAAATATGTGTTAAACGCAAATAACATATAAATGATAATAATAGTAATAATAAAAATAATAATAATAATAATAATAATAATAATAATAATAATAATAATGATGATTATTATTATTATTATTATTATTATTATTATTATTATTATTATTATTATTATTATTATCATTATTATTATTATTATTATTATATGCATATAATATTATAGAAGTAGTTGTAGTAGTAGTAGCAGAAGCAGCAACAGCAGAAAAAGCAACAGTAGCAGAAGCAGTATCAGTAGCAGAAGCAGTAGTAGTAGTAGTAGTAATGGTAGTTGTAGTAGTAGTAGTAGTAGTAGTAGTAGTAGTAGTAGTAGTAGTAGTAGTAGTAGTGGTAGTAGTAGTAGTAGTAGTTGTAGTAGCAGCAGCAGTAGTAGTAGTAGTAGTAGTAGTAGTAGTAGTAGTAGTAGTAGTAGTAGTAGTAGTAGTAGTAGTAGTAGTAGTAGAAGTAGTAGTAGTAGTAGTAGAAGTAGTAGTAGTAGTAGTAGTAGTAGTATAGTAGAAGTAGTAGTAGTAGTGGTAGTGATAGTGGTAGTATTAGTAGTTGAAGAAGTAGCAGTAGCAGCAGCAGAACTAGCAGCAGCAGAAGATGAAGCAGCAGTTGCAGTAGTAGTAGTAGCAGAAATAGTAGTATTAGTAGTAGTAGTGGTGGTAGTAGCAGAAGCAGTAGCAGTAGCAGTAGTAGATGTAGTAGTAGAAGTAGTAGTAGTAGTAGTAGTAATAGTAGTAGTAGTAGTAGTAGTAGTAGTAGTAGTAGTAGTAGTAGTAGTAGTAGTAGTAGTAGAAGTAGTAGTAGTAGTAGAAGTAGTAGTAGTAGTAGTAGTAGTAGAAGTAGTAGTGTTAGTAGTAGTAGTAGTAGTAGTAGTAGTAGTAGTAGTAGTAGTAGTAGTAGTAGTAGTAGTAGTAGTAGTAGAAGTAGTAGTAGTAGTAGTAGTATTAGTAGTAGTAGTAATAGTAGTAGTAGTAGTAGTAGTAGTAGTTGTGGTAGTAGAAGTAGTAGTACTAGTAGTAGTAGTAGTAGTAGTAGTAGTAGTAGTAGTAGTAGTAGTAGTAGTAGTAGTAGTAGTAGTAGTAGTAGTAGTAGTAGTAGTAGTAGTAGTAGTAGTAGCAGTAGTAGTAGTAGTAGTAGTAGTAGTAGTAGTAGTAGTAGTAGTAGTAGTAGTAGTAGTAGTAGTAGTAGTAGTAGTAGTAGTAGTAGTAGAAGTAGAAGTAGTAGTAGAAGCAGTAGCAGAAGCAGTAGCAGTAACAGTAGCAAGAGCAGTAGCAGTAGCAGTAGTAGTAATAGTAGTAGAAGAAGTAGTAGATGTAGTAGTAGTAGTAGTTGTTGTTGTTGTAGTAGTAATAGTAGTAGTAGTTTATTATAAGTAGTAGTAGTAGTAGTAGTAGTAGTAGTGGTAGTGGTAGTGATACTAGTAGTTGTTGTAGTAGTAGCGGTAGCAGTAGTATAGTATTAGTAGTAGTAGTAGTGGTGGTAGTGGTAGTATAAGTAGTTGTAGTAGGAGCAGTAGTAGCAGCATTAATAATAGTAGCAGAAGAAGAAGCAGCAGTTGCTGTAGTAGAAGTAGCAGAAATAGTAGAAGTGGTAGTGGTAGTAGTAGCAGTAGCAGTAGCAGTAGCAGTAGTATTAGTAGAAGTAGTGGCAGTAGAAGTAGTAGTAGAAGTAGTAGTAGTAGTAGTAGAAGTAGTTGTAGTAGAAGTAGTAGTAGTAGTAGTAGTAGTAGTAGTAGTAGTAGTAGTAGTAGTAGTAGTAGTAGAAGTAGTAGTAGTAGTAGTAGTAATAGTAGTAGTTGTTGTTGTTGTAGTAGTAGTAGTAGTAGTAGTAGTAGTAGTAGAAATAGTAGTAGTAATAATAAGCAGTGACAGTAGTAGCAGTAGTAGCAGTAGCAGTAGCAGTAGCAGTAGTAGTAGTAGTAGTAGTTGTAGAAGTAGAAGTAGTAATAGTTGTTTAGTAGTAGTAGTAGTTGTAGTAGTATTAGTGGTAGAAGTAGTAGTAGTTGTTGTTGTTGTAGTAGCAGCAGTAGCACCAGCAGAAATAGCAGCAGCAGAAGAAGAAGCAGCAGTTGCAGTCTCAGTAGTAGCAGAAATAGTAGTAGTCGTTGTAGTAGTAGTCGTAGTGTTATTTGTAATCATACCCTACTATTTTTGATTATTATTGAACTAAGTATGAATAATATTGCATTTTATATATATTTAATACAAAATTATTTGGACAGGTTATAAAAAAATGAATAAATAAGATAGTACATACATATATGGGAACTATGCGGGGACTTTCAAATTATTCTCCCTCAGGGCATCAGTTCATTATATTTCACATTATTCGACTGTCCCAATTGTCAATTTAATATCTTTATAAACTAAGCTCGACGTATTCGAATATCGGTCCGCCCGTGACGTCAATTCTTTTCATTTAGTAATAGCAGTATATGCTATAGTTGATATAAAAAAGAAAGGCAGATATACCAGTTTCACGCTCCATTATTCACAGTTTACAGGTTCCCTGAGCGTTTTAACTGGGTTTTTGGCCTGGGGCGTAGCTGGCTGAAAAAAAACTAATTCCAAAATCTCCGATTTACCACTTAATTCATGCGCAATAAAATAAGTTCTTCGCAGATTTCAAAATCCCGCCTTATAAATAGAGATCATCACTATTTAACATAAAAAAGTGTAAGAAAAAATATTATTGAAGCAAAATTGCTAAGCATTGGCTACGATATAGTTTTTAGTGTTTACATATTCATGCGAGAATAAGTTCCTCACTTGACGGTCTAGGCCGAAAAGATACGAGTGTTTACGGAGACAGTAATAAAACTTTTTTTCTGAGACATTTTTGAAGACATTTTATTTGGTATGTATAAACATATTTTAAAATATTGTTATTTTATTTTGCGTTAACAAGTCATTGCAGAAAAAAAGAAAATGAAAAACACATACAAATATTCACGATCATTCTCGTAAATAGACAAAGTAACCGGAAATAGTATTTTACTGCGCAGATCGAGCGCGCAAATCGAGCGCGAAAAGTTCTACCTGAGACAAAGTACACAATCTATACACCGTTCGTTATCGCGGTAAGTGAATGTTCTTTTGTATACACATTACAAAGGAAGTATGAGTGTTTAACTGATAGTTTATTATGTAATAGAAAGCTATTTGAGGCTATTGAAAGTGATTTATTTGACGCAAACACTAACATTTTTGCGGCCATGTTGTTGTTTTTGGATATCTTCACCGCCTAAGTAGACGAACCTCTAACAGATCTGTAGAGTTGAACAAAATGTTATCGTTCCCACCACCAGTATCGCGTAGTCCTCCACCGTCTATGTACACTGTAGTATATACATACATATTGTCTTTTCTTACAGTCTCAGAGCTTCTGCACTCAACCACTAGGGTCAATCCGTTTAAATTCGGACAAAGGGAGAAATTCGGACAATACATCCTAAATGCATTTTACGTCACTCATAATCAAGCCCCAGGCCTTCAGCGCCTATAGCGCTTTGATTGGATTTCTGTTCGGTACCATTTGAGTATGTATAAACATGGTAACTTAAACAGGGGTATTGATCAAGACAAAGTCAGTTAACAGATTTCTCGTATGATTATGTATCTGTGTGTATTCTACGGACCTTATTATGTGCCTTTTTAACTTAAACTTTCCCTAAAACTTGGCCCTTTTGCTGACAGAGGTGGAGATATCGGGATTCCGTATGGTGAGATTTAGATATCGGGATGCCGTCTGTTGAGGTGGAGGTATCGGAGTACCGTCTGGTGAGGTGGATATATCGGGATGCCGTCTGGTAAGATATATATACCGGGGCGCCTTCTGGTTAGGTGGAGATATCGGGATGTTGTCTGTTAAGGTGTATATATCGGGGTGCCGTCTGGTGAGGTGGATATATCGGGATGCCGTCTGGTGAGGTGGATATATCAGGATGCCGTTTGGTAAGATGTTCATATCGGGGCGCCGTCTGGTTAGGTGGATATATAGAGAATAACAGGTTACTGTCCCATCGTTTTGTAACATATCAGGCGAGGCTAAGAATAACATAACGGCGAGGCTTGCCGAGCCGTTATTTTATTCGTGCCCAGCCTGATATATTACAAAACGATGGTACAGGAACCTGCTTTTCTGTTTATTATACCACATTTTCCAAAAAATCAGGATGCCGTCTGGTAAGATGTTCATATCGGGCGCCGTCTGTTTAGGTGGATATATAGAGAATAACAGGTTACTGTCCCATCGTTTTGTAACATATCAGGTGAGGCTAAGAATAACATAGCGGCGAGGCTTGCCGAGCCGTTATTTTATTTGTGCCGAGCCTGATATATTACAAAACGATGGTACAGTAACCTGTTTTTCTGTTTATTATACCACATTTTCCTAAAAATCTGCAAAGCAATCAATTGTGTTTGTATTTAAAATGTACGGATCCCCGCTGATTTTGCTGAACCGGCTTTTACACGTTGAAAACATGTAGCAACGGCGTTCGAAAAGACGACACGAATAATCGCTTATTTTAAACATCGTATAGTGAAAAAAAATTGTTTGCACTACGAATGGGAAGAGTACACCCGCTTTAATTATTCACGTATTGAATTGAAGATCAGGAATGGACTGCAGCGACAAATTTAATCGCATTAACACACTTCACCGAATAGTTTGGAGACGCCATTTTGGAGATGTGTATTGAAATTGACATTTTGATGATGGTGTCAATTGACATAAGCGTGTTAAATCGTTTGTTTAAATAGTTGAGGATTAGCATACAGTTATCATTTGTCTTGAATTTCTGTGCAACACTTGCGAGTGCAATGACTATATCGATATTTTAGATTTATTGTCCCATTGATGGCGTTATTAACTAATGTAGTGCGGGCTGTGGTGATTTTTTTTATTTATGACTTTAAACTAGAATAAAATATGTACGTTCTTGGTATCAAATTGTTTGTTTTGTTGAACCTGATTCTTGTTGATAGAAATTGTAGACTTTATTGCAAATCCCACGTAACTCTAAACATTGACTGATGTAAGAACTTCCTGTTGAACTTGATATAAAACTATGTAATAGGCAACGTTATATCAGGCAGATATCAATGCGGTGGTGTGATAAATCGGGATACCGTCTGGTAAGGTGTAGATATCGGGATGCTGTCTGGTGAAGTGGGGATATCGGGATGCCGTCCGGTGAGGTGGAGCTATCGGGATGCCGGCTGGTGAGGTGGATAAATCGGGTTGCCATCTGCAATGGTGGAGATATCGGAATACCGGCTGGTGAGTTTGAGATATCGGGATGCCGTCTTGTTAGGTGAAGGTATCATGATGATGTCTGGTGAGGTGGAGATATTGGGATGTCGTCTGCTGTGGTGGAGATAACTTGATGCCGTCTGGTGAGGTGGAAATATCGGGATGCCGTCTGGTAAGTTGTATATATCGGGATGCCATCTGGTGAGGTAGAGATATCGAGATACCGTCTGGTGAGGTGGATATATCGGGATGCTGTCTGGTGAGGTGTAGATATCGGGATGTTGTCTGGTAAGGTGTATATATCGGGGTGCCATCTGGTGAGGTGGATATATCGGGATGCCGTCTGGTGAGGTGGATATATCGGGATGCCGTCTGGTGAGCTGGGTATATCGGGGTGCCGTCTGGTAAGGTCCAGATATCGGAATGCCGTCTGATGGTGTGGATATATCGAGATGCCTTCTGGCGAGGTAGACATATCAGGATGCCGTCTGGTGAGGTTGAGATATCGGGATGCCGTCTGGTAAGGTCCAAATTTCAGGATTCTGACTGGTTAGATGGAGATATCGGGATGCCGTCTGGTGAGGTGGAGAAATCGGGTTGCCGTCTGGAGGTTATTCCTAGCATAATGGACGGGTCACATTCAGAAGAATTAAGACGTTGTCTTTACTTTGTGAAGAGTTTGTAAATACGTATCTGCTCTTTGAATGAAGACACATTTAAGTTATTATAAGAGACTTAAAGACACTGCAATACAAAATTGCATGTTTTTGTGTCATTGAGTCGTGGAGTAGGTTGCATATAATTCATTATGGTATTAGATATTCACAATATTTCCCTCTCACATTTTCTGAAATGTGCATATCCATGCTAAATGATATACAAGTAAAACTCGTTTTTTAATGTTTGAGAAAACTTTTCACATTATATCTAAGTGCTGTTTTATTTAAAATATTAGACTTGCGTTTAATGTTGTCGTTGCATGAACATTGCAAAAATCTATCCATTAGTTTTAAGTGGACACAATTATTGTGAGTGTTATTTTCAATTCGCTTGGTATAATTGTCTGATAATGAACATCTACTTCCGAATACCCAATTAACTTGTACACATGTATTCAACCAGTCATGTCACGCTGTCACAGTCATCTCTTAAACTTTTAACGGATTTAAATAAACATATTACAGCCAATGCATTAGTTTCACGGTCTTGCACATTTTACTGTTTGAGATTTGAACAGTCTAACACAGATTAACGTTTAACAACAATATCGCATATTAATTTGTTAATCATATACTTTTTCAGCGTTCGTTGCCTCAAATTTTTCTTTGCTAAAGTCTCAGATATCACCAACTTTATGGATTATATGTAAAGGTGTATCTTCAAGGAGTGGGCTATTGTTTAAGAGGTTTTTGTTAAAACGGACACTATTTATTTCGCAGAACAAATGTGTTTTGTTCTGAGAAAACTGGGCAAAATGCATGTGCATACAGTGTCATCCCAGATTAGCCTGTGCAGTCCAAACAGGCTAATCATGGACGACACTTTCCGCTTAAACTGGATTTTCGGTAAAAAGCGACTTCCTTTAAACGAAAAATATCATAAAAGCGGAAAGTGTCGTCCCTGATTAGCCTGTGCGGACTGCACAGGCTAATCTGGGATGCCACTTTACGCACATGCAGTAAGCCCAGTTTTCTCAGAACGCGACTCATATCGTTGTGATCACCATCCTATTGGGATAAACTGCTGTTTTCCGGCTTATTGAGATGTATTAAGTGTTAATTCCAATGACATAAGGAAATATAAAAAATATCGAATAAGGATACCGCATAAATCATCGAACGTTAGTGGAAAACCATTTTCCTAAAGCAAGTGTGTTCACTTGACTTATGAACGTTTCGCTTATTGTTGAAGACTGGAAACTAAAACAATAGGTTTTGTTCAGTTTGAAAACTAACATACTGTGGGATTATACTTTAAATGTTTCCCACAAAGTGTTGGTGAATATTAAATGCGATTGTCGTTGAAGGAAATTAAGATACAAGCCATGTGGATAACAGTTGTCTTCGTGTTAACCATATGTATTCAGATTCCTTCTACTTCTACATTAAGTGGTAAGTTAACTATGTATATTCATTTCACGCTTACCGGTAGTCTTGTAACAATTTTACCAGATTGCAATTACATAGTTTTGTTTTACAAAATAATAATTTTTATTGTTTGTGTCTGTCGAAAAGCGTGTGGAAAGTTAACTGTTTAAGTTTGTTTGTAGGAGAAATGCATAATACTCGGACACTTGATACTTCTTCAATATTTAACGCGTTAATTATCTTTGGTTTTTATCTTTGTTTGATTATTTATTATTCTTATATATTTAATCAATTATTTATCTTTGGTAATTTTTTCCGTTTGTAAGTATAACACTAAAATAAGAATAAATGAAGAAATTATATATAAATAAAAGGCTATGAGAGGAAGTACAGAGTAAGAACCATAACTCTCTCTTAAATGCTTGTGCGTTGTTATCTATATCTTCGTTTTCTTTTTTTCTTTTTTTGAATGACTACGTTGTGTACCATTTTTTGGGTGATGAACGACTAAAATTATTAAATGTATATTCCTGTCCTTATAATGCATCTGGAGTATCATTATTGCTATACGTACGAATCTAGGACACGAACAAGTTTGATTTGCGCGTCACGTGTTGACATTGATTTTTTGATGACCTGTCTCCATGGGGCTCCAAACATCAACAGGAAATCTGAATACACGATACCTTTAAAAATGTTACCGAAAATTATAACGCCTTGGGGAATTAGACCAGGGCTCTTTTAGGGTTTAAATGTTTACGCTTGTAACATTTGCAGATGGAATATACTAATGTATTGTTTATTTACTCTAAATAATGTGTTGCCATGTTCAACTGCGCTAATGGCTAGTGTATCACCAAGGAATGGAATGATATACAACACACAATCGAAACCTTGTTTCTTATTAACTAAATTGTACGACTTTTAAAAATTAAAATATTAAAAATACAGTTTAATGTTGACTTTTATGAAACAATAACCATTTTTAATGACACTAACACAAACAAAGTATTTAAGGGGTGGGTTGATCAGTTGGTGTTACAGACTGCAAATGTGCACTTTATTCTTGTCTCTAATTTTTGTAATGTTTCAACAGGAAATTTTATATATAGGTACACACTGTTTTGTTAATTTATGTTTTGATATTCAATGCAGAATTATATGGTCTTGGAGGCACGTTTTGGGTACATATATCGTTGTACGAGTGTACTTGGTTTGTGAAAAATTCTGTTGTAAGGGTAAGGTTCGCGGTTGAAACCTGAAATGCTTTGCTTTGACCGTTCTAGGGCGGTGATTCCGGTTTAAAGCATGCTATGTTTAGATTTGGTATTCTTTTATAAAATTAGAGGATACAACCAAAAATGTATCGTATTTCACATATCCACTAAGAGTATGCGTTCGAACTCAAACATGTCATTAAATTCGAACCAACTAAATAACTAAATATATTTCATAAAACAAAATATTATTGTTGAAAAATGCTGCAATTTATTTAAAATGCAATGTATGCTGTTTGGTAACATAGACTTAAATTGTTTGAAATAAATTTGTAGTATTGTTTCACTTTCTCAATGCAGAATATAGAAAACACTGACCAATTGTGTTTCTTTTACAAATTGTCAAAGAGAAGATAACATGAATTATATTATTATATTTTCACATTAGTTTAACACTGAAATTTTAATATTTTGTTTGCTGTTTCAGATAAAGATGATTTCGACTATAATGGCTTTAATGACTACGGCAATTGCCATGATCATTGTGCTGCATGCAATGATAGCACCTGTACATTATGCAAAGAAGGGTGGCATGGCGTGGCAGAGGAAGTGAGCGGTGAGGTAGCATTTATATGTGACCAACCCTGCCCAACACCATGTAAGTCTGGTCACTGTGATGGGAAAACAGGATACTGCAAAGACGGCTGTAAACATGGGTACTATGGTAAGAGATGTGAAGGCAACTGCAAACAGATATGCGTTTATGGAGAATGTGATTCATTTGGTAATTGCACGATTGGCTGTGAAGCTGGTACATTTGGGCCAAGATGTGATGCAACTTGTCCGCAAAGATGTAAGGACGCATTATGCGATGTCTTAAATGGTTCGTGTTCCAAAGGCTGTGCTGGTAACTTGTATGGGTCTCATTGCAATATGACGTGCCCAAACAATTGCAACACAATTGCGGTCGGGCCTTCTTGTCAGGCCGAAAGCGGAATGTGTTTGGCGGTAAGAATCTATATGTCCGAATTTTACTTTACATGAGCCGTTTCTTCATATATTATCTGTCATGTGGGTTTAAACAGAAACCGATATTTGTTAAAAAAGTTATTTAAAACTTGAAAATTACATGTAAATGTAAAATAACATGTTTATAATTTAATACCGCTAATTAAGTAAATGTAATCGATGAATGTGGAAGGAAAAATGCAAGTAAGTTGTTTTGCGTTTTAAAGGGGTGTCTCAATGGATTCTATGGCCAAAGATGTTCCGATATGTGCCAACACTGTGTGAACAACACATGTCAAAAAGATAACGGGGTCTGCGTTCACGGATGCATACTGGGATATAGACTCGACGTTGCTGCCCGAAAATGCGTATACGGTAATGTTAATATGCGTTAGTTGCATACTAGTGTTATTAGGCATTATTTTGAATCGTTATTTTCTATTTCTTTGAAATTTTTTTACTATAGAATATGAATAACGTTACTAATTTGGAGATTTGCACTGATTTACACTGATTCAGAATGAAACTTCAACATAATAAATACAATGTATGCTTCGTTTACGTATCTCATTTTGTCAACCCGTTCAAAATTTCGTTTAATAATGTTTTGGATAATATTTTTTTAAATGAAGTGATGGCTACGATGTACTCTTTGCCATCATCATTATCATTGGACGTGCGGTACGGGCATTTCATTTCTCTTTACATCACTTCATATTTGTCAGAAATATCGAAATTTAGCTAATTGCAAAAATGCAGAAAAAATAGCATAGTAAATTTATTAATAAAAATGACATCACCGAATATTACAACATGGACCTTATGTAAATTGATTTTTGTATTATACCAGAGTAGAATTAAAATAAATTTTCACATTAATAGTATGAAAACAGTGACCCCGCGTTTATTCGGATCTCGATAGTCCGGAAATCTCGCGATCCGGACGAAAGTCAAGGGGAACGGATTATTATGCAGTATTTTGCTCCGTTAAGTCCGGAATCTCGCGTTCCGGATCCGGACGTAGATTTAGCGACACCGATCTGTGTATTTAGCTGCAATTATGTTTCGTTTATCCGGATGCCTCCTTACATGGGAGCTTAATCGCCCACCCGCCATATAAACAAAAGCGCAATCGCCGAGGCGTGAAGTAATGTAGTTTTAGGCTTAATCGCCAACCCGTCGTTTAAACAAAAGCACAATCACAGAGTCGTGAAATATCATTGTGTTTAGGCGTGATATCTAATAGGCCTGACTAAACATGATTCGACTCCGACTTAAAACTAAATTGATGTCGTCATTATACAATGCATCTTAAATGACAAACTTGGTGAGATGTTTGATTTTTCTTTAATGTCTTTAATGACCTGAACACGCGACCAATTAAGGCGCTGATTATAATCGGACCGTCATCACAAAACTGTTAAGCACTTAAAATGACATGATATTCTGAAAATTTATGAGTTTGCTTTCACAGTATTGCATGATTACCATAATAAAAAGATATTGTTTTCGTTGAAAAATAATTCCAACTTATACTGTCATACTAGGCACGCCATTCGTTATTTCGCTAAAGCAGTAACATTCACCAGGGACCTATACAAACAAATGTATAGGTGCCTGGTACTGTGTTGCCAGAAATGTAATATGTAGTTAGGTAACCTGTTTCTAGGTAACGTGTGGCCTAATAACATGTTGATAGGTAAAATGCTCCTTGGTAACGCGTTGCTATGTTTCTTGTTACAGGTCACGTGTTGCTTGGTAAAGTATTGTTAGGTAACATGCTGCTTAGTCATCTGTTAAAATGTAGCATATGGCTTAGTAACAAGTTGCTATGACACGTGAAGCTAAGTAACGTGTAGTTAGGGAACGTCTCGCAAGGTAACGTGTAGCGAGGTATTCCTAGGTTTTTGTTGCTAGGCATAGTGTTGCTTGGTATTTTGTTTCTAGGTTGTTAGGTAACTTGTCGATAGGATGCATGAAGTTAGGTAAATTAAAGCTAGGTTACCTGTCGCTAAGTGCCAAATGTATTTTTAACTATGCAACGTGTCGCTTGTTTAAGTGTCGCTATGTATTATCTCGATTGTTAATGTGTCATTTGGTAACATGTTTTTGCACAACAAGTGGCCATGAAACGTGTGTCAGGTTACCTGCTGTAACATGATGCTAGGTATGGTGTCACAGACTGACAGACAGACAAAAGGACACACATTTAATTCAGACTTTAACAACAATACAACTTCGTCATACTCACCTATGCACATTATTTTCAGTCACGTGAATAGGTATAACAACATTCCATTTTATAATATACAAAAGTCATTAAAAAATATAAATACAAGTAAGCACAATGAATTTGCAAGAACACTTATGCTATATCGAGGCGGTAATGAAATGTATTAAAAAAATTTATTTAGGATCGTATTTCTTACAGCAAAGGTAAAAAAACACACGATTGATTCAAACTTTCACCTAAATCGTAATTGCTCATTTTTCAATCTCGTGCGCTCGGGATTTGAACAGTTTCACACTTGTTTGTGTTGTTTTGAAACACACAGCGTTGACTTTAATTTATTGCGTTTATTCCGTTATCAATATAATTTAATTTTATCATTTATTTAATTACAATAAAATGTGTACAAACTTAAATTGTAATTTCCATGATGATTTAAATAACTTCATAGTTTGGGGTCCAGATGAAATAAAAATGAAAGTGAGCTCTTAACAAAAACAGAAAGATTTTTTTTTTCCATTTGTTTGTGAACTGTACACATATTGGATTTATAGACAAAAATTTGCATTGTAATTTTATGAATTGTTAATAGTTTGTTTAAACTGTAAGACCAGTGAGTAGATATAGCTTGTAAACGAGTTTCATCTTTCATAGTCTCGAAGTTTCAGAGGTCCTCCAATGGAGTTGTTTACAATGTATTTTGAAATGTACTGAACCCAGAGTGAACGTATAATTTATGAACCCAAAACACAAATCAGCCGTGTCCATAATATCTCGTATACTCAGTAACATTTTTTACAGTAGTCTACCTAATTTAACATAAATATACTTTTTTCTTACTGTAAAAATAATCAATAAATTACTATGCAGAAAAAAACCATATCTATAAACTCAGCACTCTTGTTTTACGAAGTCCATGTCCCCACTATAAAGTGTTGAAAGCTTATCTTTAATTCAGCAAATATCACAGACTCATGTTTGTAGACATCAACGAGTGTGCCACAATCCCATGCAAGAACGGTGCCAGGTGCATTGACGGAATCAACGCGTACTCGTGCAAGTGTGTAGCGGGATGGACTGGCACCAACTGTGATCAAAGTCAGTATTCACACGTATTACTGTAAAGTATAGTAAATAAATTACTATGCAGAAAAAAACATTTCTATAGACTCAGCACTCTTGTTTTACGAAGTCCATGTCCCCACTATAAAGTGTTGAAAGCTTATCTTTAATTCAGCAAATATCTCAGGCTCATGTTTGTAGACATCAACGAGTGTGCCACAATCCCATGCAAGAACGGTGCCACGTGCATTGACAGAATGAACGCGTACTCGTGCAAGTGTGTAGCGGGATGGACTGGCACCAACTGTAGTCAAAGTCAGTATTCACACGTATTACTGTAAAGTATAGTTAATAAATTACTATGCAGAAAAAACCATATCTATAAACTCAGCACTCTTGTTATACGAAGTCCATATCCCCACTATAAAGTGTTGAAAGCTTATCTTTAATTCAGCAAATATCTCAGGCTTATGTTTGTAGACATCAACGAGTGTGCCACAATCCCATGCAAGAACGGTGCCACGTGCATTGACGGAATGAACGCGTACTCGTGCAAGTGTGTAGCGGGATGGACTGGCACCAACTGTGATCAAAGTCAGTATTCACACGTATTACTTTTAGACATGTATACAGTGAACCCGCGTTTATCCGGATCTCGATAGTATTTTGCCCGTTAAGTCCGGAATCTCGCGTTCCAGATCCGGAAGTAGATTTCGTTTGTATAGGTCCCTGCATTTACAAAGCTTTACGTCATGTGTGTACTTGTATTAAAATTCGGTTACGCGTTTTTTGTATTAACATTTTTTAATTACATTTGATTTTTTAAACTAAATACTTGTCTGCGTAACAAGAAAATATCATTCTTGATGCGAAATAAGTATGTAAATGTACATAAACATAAGGTTTATGCCATAAGGTAAATATTTAACTCTTGAACCGGCACTGGTTCGATAATCCTAAAGATGCGTTTATCCGGAAATTTCCTCCGGAACGGACGTGTCAGGATAAAAGCGGGGTCACTGTTTTTCATTAACAACCGTGGCTAACTAAGGTTTGGGTTAACTCCTAAAATGAGAATTGAAAATTATTCTTTATTTACTGTTTGATTTAAACTTTGTATGAAACAAAAACTAAGTTGTTATGAAACTAACACAAACTAAGTCTGGACTCTGCAATCACCCTGTTGGTAGAAATCAGTTGGTGTTTCAAGGTGCAAATGTGTACTTTAAGCCGTGCAATCGTCTGTCAGTTTTTCATGTTCCATCATGAAACTGTAAAGAGGAACAAAATATTATTTTCATGTATGTTTTGATATTCCGTGCACAATAATATGTACTTGAACTTACGCACGTTTTGGTTACTTACATCGTTGAAGAAGTGTTCTTGGCTTGTGATCAATTTTGGCGTAAGTGTTTGGTTCGTTGTTATAACCTCAACTGCTTTACGTTGACCGTTGCAGGGCGGTGATCCCGGTTTAAATCATCTTATGTTTATATTTGGTGCTATTTTATAAAGTAAACCAAGAATGTATCGTACTACGCATGTGGACTAGAGTATGCACTCGAACGCAAACATTTTATATAATTCGAACACACTATATTTATTTGATAAAACAAAATATAAGTTTTGAGAAATGATGAAATTAATTAAAAATGTATTGCATTCTTTTCGGTAACATGGACTGGAATAAATAATTCAAATAGTATCGTTTCACTTTCTTAATGCAAAATATAATAAACACTGAACACATGTTTTTTTTTGACAAATCGTCAAAGAGAGGATAAAATGAATTATGACTCGATTATTGTGCTTTCACATTAGTTCAACACTGAGTTTCTAATATTTTGTTTGCTGTTTCAGATAAAGATGTCAACGGCTATAATGACAACGGCAATTGCCACGATCATTGTGCTGCATGCAATGGTAGCACCTGTAAATTATGCAAAGAAGGGTGGTATGGCGAAGCAGAGGAAGTGAGCGGTGAGGTAGCATTTATATGTGACCAACCCTGTCCAACACCATGTAAGTCTGGCTACTGTGATGGGAAAACAGGATACTGCAAAGACGGCTGTAAACATGGGCACTATGGAAAGAGATGCGAAGACAACTGCAAACAGATATGCGTTTCTGGAGAATGTGATTTATTTGGTAATTGCACGATTGGCTGTTTAGCTGGTACATTTGGGCCCAGATGTGTTTCAAGCTGTCCGCCAAGATGTAAGGACAAATTATGCGATGTCTTAAATGGTTCGTGTTACAAAGGCTGCGCTGGTAACTTTTATGGGTCTCATTGCAATATGACGTGTCCACATACTTGCAACACCGTTGCGGTCGGGTCTACGTGTCACACCGAGAGCGGAATGTGTTTTTCGGTAAGAATCTATTTATCTGAATTATACTTTACATAATATAAAGCTTTTCTTCAAATATAATATGTCATTTGAGATTAAACTTAAACCGATAGTTGTTAAGAAAAAAAATTATTTAAAGCTTGAAACTCACATTGCTTCAATGTGAAGTAAATGTTCATAATTTAACACCGTTAATTAATTAAATGTAATCCATAAATATGGAAGGAAAAATGCAAGTAGGTTGTTTTGCTTTTTATAGGGGTGTCTGAATGGATTCTATGGCCAAAAATGTTCCGCTGTGTGCCAACACTGTGTGAACAACACATGTCAAAAGGATGACGGGGTCTGCGTTCATGGATGCATAATTGGATATAAACTCGACGTTGCTACCCAAAAATGCGTATACGGTAATGTATACTATTGTTATTAGGCATTATTTTGAATCGTTATTTTATATTTCTTTGACTTGGTTGACTATAGGACATGAATGGCATTACTTTTAAGGAGATTTGCACTGATTTACATTGATTCAGAATAAAAATATAACATAAGACACCGGTTAGCTTCTATGTCTGGAAAGATACAATTTGTGAATGTAGTTCTCATGTGGACTTTTAAGAGTTTTAATAAGTGTCAACTTGACATACTTCACAATTGAGATTCGTAACAGTTAAGCAAATATTTATGTTGATTAGGTTGGGCATGCTTTATATTTTAAAATATTTATTACATTTTATTGCTTATCTAACAATAGGTTCACACGACAACGATGGCGACCCAATGACACAAACACCGGAAAGCATTTCCAAACCATTAACTGTAGTTGCAATTGCTGTCGGTGCAATTGCTGTCGGTTGTGTTGTTATAGTGGTGGTTGTCATAAGAGTGATCGTCCATCGAAAAAGAAGGTATAGACGGTTATAAAAGCTGGATTGTTTATTTAATGAAAAAAATTGTCTAAGTTTATTCATATGCAGTTTATATAATACAGTATATCAGTATGTTATATATAAAGCGATCCTACAACGCTTATCAGAAAAAATGTATATAATATATGCTATTATTTATAATTTATATGTTTGATGTATATAGTAAATTTATTCAACTATAATGACAATAAATCATAAGCAAAATTATACCAAATTAAGAATTGAAAATTTGATTTTAGAAGAACCGAGTCGAGAAGTATTGAGACGCCCATGAAAGAAATGGACAATGCTATCTACGAGACGTGTGAGGAACCATGTAAGTATAAAAAACACAGATTCGTATTGATGGTTATTGATATTTACTTTATACACAATTAAAAGCAACAATAAAGATACTGTTAGAACTCAACGTTGTTATACATTTGCTACCAAACTGAGTATAAAGTACGTCTTTAAAGTGCATAACGATTATTATCTATTATTATTGGTTTTTACTTTTATTTACCTACTTTGTCCGATTCAAGGACAGGAAACTCAAACCAGTTTATTAAACTGCAAACTCTACATGTATAATGCATACACTTGTTTATATTGTGTCTCTCTACCAAGCTGACCGCATTACCACCGTTAATTGTAACGAGGAAGTGGATATTGGACGAGTCGACAATCGCGTGTATAAATATGACGGGAATTCTGATTTTCAAGACCCTGTCCCAAAGGCGAAAACATATAAAAGAAGTACTGATTGGAGAGGCCAAGGCAAACATAATGCATCACAATTAGAAACACTTGCCGCGGATCAACCAGGCTTCATCTCACCAAATGCGGAGGTATGTTTATTATCAAATGAATACCGAAAGCATAAACACTGATTTTTGTACAATAATAACACAAGGATCCAATAATAGATTCATAATATCAAAGTGAAAAACAGTGTCGTATTTCTTCAAAAAGTGAATTATTATAATCATGTTAAATTGAAATAAGAAAAATAACGTTAACGACAGTTGAAAAAGGATATCGAATTTTGTTGATTTATGTTATACAATATTTCCATATTTTTCCAAGTGAATATTTTGAGTATATTATGTGTGCTTTTTATTTTGTTCAAAATTCTTCACAGTAAATGTATATTTACCCTGCAATTATATCTGACCAATGTTAAGGTGTTCCGTGGCGATGACGGTTACGAAGTACATTTCCCATCGACCTCTGGCAGAAATGCCGTGGATGAGAACGACGCGAACATTTACTCAGAGCCGGACGAGCGCTGCTTCGGACCAAAAGATTATATTGAGTGAATTTCGACGACCAGGCACAAATTTGATTAACCCATTTATGCCAAGTGGACTCTCCCATCCTTCTAAATTGGTTCAATTTATTTCCAAAATTAGGGATGTCTAGTATATTTATTTCTATATTTATAATATTTATTACAGAAATTCCTTTAAGTAAAGAGCGCAGACACTGATGAGACGCCGCATCATGCGGCGTCTCATGTGGGTCTTCGCTGTTTGCCAAGGCCTTTTTCTAGACGCTATGTATAAATGGGTTAAGATTGTTGATTCCGGAGACAATATTTAATACACTAAATAATAAACTGTGTACGATATTTAAATAACTGTGGTGTCAGTTGACAAACAAAGTGATAAACATGTTCGGCTATTATTTTAATAGTTAAATGTCATACATATAGCTTTGTTTCGTAAATAGAAATTTAATTATTGAACGTCATGGTTTTATTTATTTTGATTAGGTTAAGTGTCATGCACAAAAGCCATAAACATTCACTTTCTTAAATAAGAGCTATTTACCTTGTTGTTATGTATGATGTATCTAGTTGGCTCTATCTATGATACTATAAGATTTGAACAACCATGCACAAGAATCATAACCCTACACTTTTTTTAAAATAAGAGGTATTGCCTTTGTTGTTATTGTTTATTGTAACTTTTCATGGTTATATTTCTAGTTATATTCTCAATTTCAACACGAAATTTCATTGGCGTATGAATAAAAATGAGGAGCATTGCATATTACAATATCCCTGCACTTTGTTACTGTACAGTTATTAGGTGGGGGATATAAATTCAACGATGTGTTTGTTTAGGTTTGTATGGTATCCGACAACAATAGCAAAATAGGTCAGATTTAGAAATATACTTTTCGAATATGTATGGCATGATTGATGTATATATTAAATTTCTTGTCTTGATTAGCACGCCTGGTCTAGCGCTGCTTGCATCGGTCTTGTTAAGACGAAATCTCTAAAAACGTTTTAATTATCGAAGATTATTCCGGTAAAGTTGAAACAAATTGAAAACAACTATTAACACAACATGGGCTTTATCGATCAATCTCGCGTTAAATTATATATAACATATTGAACACAACGGAACACAGCAACATAGTTATGTTATCAAAAATAAATGTTATTTATCAGAGTGATTGTATGCCCTTGTTAATTAAAGATTTAAGGTTATATCTTTTTATTTAGTGAAATCGGTATTAATATTTGTTAAGCGACATATCTACAACATACTAATACAATGTTTTTTACTACATGTTGTTTGCAAAATATGCTAATAGGCTTTTAACAGGTATCTTATCTATGTATGTGCTCTATTGTTTCAATGTGTAAATACTAATGCATGTATAATGTAATAAAGGAATGAAAACACAGTTTCGTTTTTATAATTACATGTATTATTTCAATTTCCAAACATAAAAATACGGTACTAGACAACCTCTTATTCACTAACTCGTTCTCTGACGCCTAATCCGACTCGCGCTTAGGGCGTTAACTTTCAGAGTTAAAGTTCCCCTCAAACTCGTCCATTATCTCATGTTTACGCTTCAGAATGTTCTAGATTTGAGTTTTGCCTACACCAAGATCACTGGCCATTCTACTACAACTGTGTATTTTTCCTAATATACTAATCACCTAACGCATTCATCCAACGTCTAGAACTTACGTTTAGAATTCATACTGGTTAGCTTTCACTGACAATTTACTTTTCTATAATCTATGCACGTCGTATCACGGAGAAATTTAAGAAAGGAATGAATATCAATGTATGTATGTAATTGGCATCGTAATTGTAATGAAACCGTAAATGTCTTTATTAAGTTTATGAAAGCCCCAAACTTTTATTTGATATTTTCGGCAATTGACATCTCGCATGGACGATGATCGCTCCACCCACTTAATCACGTGGCTTAGCGGTAAGCATACCTAGACAAGCTAGCACCAAAATGGCTTCTTTGCCTATAGATTGCATATAGATTTACGCGATATACCGGATGATTTTTATGGACTTTTTCACACCACATAACATTTGTAAAGGGGTTTGTGTCATTTAGTTATTCTGCAAATGCAAAACATATTAGTTTATAGAGAACACCAGATATTTATAGCGGGGTTTTCGGTACATTAAACACGCTCTGAAACGCTTGCGCTTTTACGAAAATCGAACCTGTTACTACGTGTAATGGTGTTATTAGCAATAAATTAACACTTCTACACTGGTATTTACCCATGCTATTTACAAAAATATTAACAAAACATTTTCCCCCGTAAATTTGACACGAAATAATGCTTTATAAATGGGATTTCGGTGAAGTTTTTCGCGCTTTCTGACGCCGAGTGGGTACCTAGATCCCACATGTTACTACGTATAAAAGTGATATTAATAATATTAAACATTGCTTATTGGACATTTATCAATCACTATAATTGAAAGTGCAAAACAACACAATCAGTCTGGTCATTGTCTGATATAAATTAGCGTTGTATGAAGGGGAATTCGGTCAAGCCACTTAATAAAGCTACCAGTATCAGACGCTCGCACAGGTACCGACTTCCCCCATGTTACCGCATGTATTGGTTATATCAGTAATAATAACTCTTAAACAATTGCATTTATCGATACCTTTTTTCATTAAATAGTAACATAAAATGGGTTTCACTTGTTTCCGACACACTAAACAACTCGATTTATAACGGGGATTGCGTTAAGTTACGCAAAGTGCATGGGTACCAATATTCTCTATTATTTTACATGCACACGTGATTTAATTCATACATTATACTGCCTAGTTATTGCTTATATGACATTTCCAGTTTTTTTAAAATAAATTATTGTTCTATAAGGGGGATCACGGTAATTCTACATATTGAAGCTTCCACTCGCTCTTGTCAAGACCGCATTTGCGCGTTGGAAATGGTATAAATTTTATTAATCTAACTTATCTTTCTGGATACCGATTGTCAGAGTTACATAAACCCTATTTACACCGTTTTTGTCATGTTTCATTTCCGTATTTTTTCGAACAAAATAAACGAAACTCGTTGAAAAAATGAGAACTAGGCATTCGATCTCCAAGTGTGGATTAAAATCGTTCATTGGTGACACCACATGTCTTCACATGTGTAGATACCGTTATTAAGATATCACGTGTCTCCGTCATATAACATGTATAATGAGAATAAAGTGCATTACTATCAGAGTAATAAAACACAGCATGAATTAGGCTTCCCGCCGGGTTTTATTTCTCTTATAGTAATGCAGATACACCTTGCTTCTATTAATCACATAGTAAATGATACAACTATTAAAACAAACATAAACTATTATGTGATGATCAGATCGATAACATTAACCATTTAAATTTGCTAGTAATTTCGATAATAAGATATTGTAATTGTCTTTGACAGTGTTGATGTTAAGTTGTTCGTGGGGACGACCGCATGCCTTTATCCATCTCTTATACTTCTCAAGATCTCTTTTCGGCTTTGGAAACGATATAAATCCAACTAATCTTTCAGGCTATAGATTGTCCGAGTTACATAATCAACATTGAAACCGTTTAACCATTTTTAATCTACGTTTTTTAAAAAAAAAAGAAAACAAAAGAAACTCGTTGAAATAAAAGTGAACCTAGACATAGCTTGTCTAGGAAAATACTGACAGTTCGTTGCTAACTCGCGTAACCGATTAATCGATCGCTGATTGGTAGATCAATTCTTAGATAAGGATTTGATTGACAGGCGGCGTCATGTGTATTAGTACACTAATCGCAGGCCGCTAAATTAAAGCAAATTAAATTAAATTAGGCAACTTCTAACACTTTCGACAAACTGTCAAATGCATAAAAGAAGCAGGCGGCTACCAATTAGTTATGTTTGTTAAATAAACAAAAAACTGCTAACGAGTTAAGTAAACTGTCACTTGCCAATATCTCAATAGCGACCGACGCGTGCACTGGTAAGATGTTTATCACGTGACTATTACAGCATCATGGCGGCCATTGTTTTATTGAAAGTTGTGAAATATTCGATTGTTATGATTGAAGTGGTCGTTGTTAGCTATCAAAATCAACTTTTGGAAATGTAAAATAGCGGTCGCTGGTCGTTGAAGCTGTCGTTGTTAGCAATAAAAATAGACTTTTGGGAATGTAAAATGGCGATTGCTGGTCGTTGTTTGCAGGTGGGCGTTATTCACAGGTAAAATAAATAGTGAAATCGTTCGGGGGGGGGGGGGGGAATCGATGTGGACGTTATTGACAGGTCGCTATTCAAAGCTGGTCGCTCGGGCAGGTTTGACTGTATATCAATTAATTTCCGCCCGATTATTTTGATATGTTAACAATTTGAATTATATTCTTATTATATATCCGTTTATTTTGTTATATCACAAAGAAGAAAGTGTATCTTAATATACATATTATTGGACCATAATCGGCTAATGAATAGCGTTTAGAATAAAGTTATTCTATTTTCCTCTATTATTTATTATTATACTTTATATCCTTTATTTATGCATGGCTCTATTTGAATGGTATTTCATGTTTTAGTTTTTTCCATTTTGTCAAATATTGTCAATACGTTAGTTAATATCATTTATTTAATTGCTAAGTTTTTGTTTTAGTATACACATTATGGTATATGGAAATCATCAACATTGTGATTGTTATATATAAAGTTATGAATGCATTCATATTATAGCATGTACACAATGGACAGTGAACTGACAGTCGTGCCGATTCAATTATAACAAGTATATTGTTGTGCCGTCATGGAAATCATCTCCTGGTTTATCAACGCGTAGCGTAACTGATTGCAATAAATTATTTCCTAGCACACTCGTGCAATTTCTTTAGCAAGAAACATACTGGCAGCAAAATATTTGTTAAAGTAAAGCTCGTCATATTACTGAACGTTTGAAATACAATTTGAATCCAGACCGATACAATCGCGCTAAAATGAATGACTATATAACTTTTTAATTAACAAAAACTGAATAATAATATCACTTAAAACACAACACCATACATATAAAAAAAAGACAAAACACGCGAATGGATGACTTTCAAGGGACCTTTTCACAGATTTTGGCATGTATCACAGGAGGTTAGCGTGTGGCTATGATATTAGTTAGTGAAAACATCAATTTAAATGATAAATAATCTATTATAACGAAAAAGCAAGTTTTCTGAAAAATAAATTTTTCAATATCAAATAAATATAAGAAGGTATCCAACTCAAAATCACCCGAAAACAGGCTGCATCGCTTTGTACAACCATAACTTCATCAATTGTGCAGCGATTTTCATGAACCCGGTCTTATTCAACGCAGAAATGAATTTTCTTTCTGGAAATGTGCACATCTTGTTATATTTCTACAAATGCTGGGTCAAAGTTTCAGAAATAACACGATACTCAATGATGTTTTTACTTATTAATATCATAGCCACACGCTAACCACCTGTGGCATGTATTGAAGTTTGTCATTAAATTCTGTATATTGATAAATGCAAACATTGGATCTAAAAAGCTCTAGTAAAAAACAAGAATACAATTAAAGAAAGAAAAAGTAATCCTCGACTGGGCTCGTACCACTGACCCCTGGATTAAAAGTATATCGCTTAGACCACTCGGCCATCCGTTCTCCTAGTAATTGCTGTATTTTATACGTTATATAAGCAATCCTCTTAGTGTCACGAAATATAACGACAACAACAGAACTTTCCAAATTATTCAATCGTTTCGCGTTGCAACGCTTTATAATTTTAAGGTTTATAAATCGTCAAAAGATGAATATAATGGATATTTTAGATCATGGCAAATGTTCAGTATTACTGTTTCCTCACAAATAACATAACTACAACGAAAAGTTACAAATCTGAAACTTATTTTAATATTTTGTCAATTTGCCAAAACATGAAAAGGTCCCTTTAAAAAAAAAGTCGCACTGACACTTTTCTTTATCGACATATATTAAAATTATTTTATATCAGAAATGTATTATTGTATTCATTGATTGTCATATAATGGCACAAAATAACGAGATGTGTACTTTTATGGACAAAATGCAGACACGTATGTGTTAAGTATATTTTCTCAATTACCCAAGTAGCTTTGGCTATGAATTGTATCTTGACGAATAGAGACATATTTTTGTTTAGTTTAACAAATTCTTTAATAACTTAAACATATAAATAATGAACTTTAATAAATTATATAAGTTAAGTAAATACTGCCACGTAGTTGTTGTAATGACTTTTTAAACATAAACTTAGATTTTTATTAAGAAAAAGATACTTAAGTGTAAATTAAGGCAACATTGCTATTGGTACAATACATAATACCGCCACCGCCCTAAATCCATCATCCCATACAACGTAGCATTTTACAAAACGTCGATTATTGCTTTGTTTGTCTTTATCAATACAGACGAATTTCATTAACAACACTGACAATGTTTCGTATTTATCAACCGTCTGTTCACCATTTGTCTTTATGACTCCCTAAATGAAAATAAATGAAAGGGGTACTGAGGATACTTATAGCTCAGGTACTAATTAAATGTTAGCCATACAATCGAATCATCGTTATGTGTGCATACACTTTTATGTTTATAAAATGATTATTAGAGTTAAATTTCAATATGGAAAACTGAAAATAAAGCTCGTAGCTGCATCAGATGTGAATTTATTAAATAAAAGTGTTTTTTTTATATAATTATTATTCGTTCCTTCAGATAAAGCGTCGGTTTTAGAATGAAGTGTTTGTTTAATATAAAGTATTCAAAACATTGCAACACCGTATATGTACTTGAAGGCTGAGTAAGAGCAAATGCAACACTAGGTTGTATGTGCGTGTCACGATTCCCGATTAACGATTATACTTAGCCATCCCCTTTAAAACTAGAAAATGAACATCATATAAAGAAGTGCTTTTTCATGTTTTCGTTTTAAACTTAATAGATGTTGCTTCGAAAAACATATCGCATGAAGATTATTATTTCAAAGCACGTTTTACGAGTCTAATAGTCGTTCCAGCTTTAGGCACCTTCACAGTCATTCGTTTTTATAGTTAAGGCTTTATGATTGCTTATTATCTGTCCAATGCCAAATAAATGAAGAGATCCAAAATGTGCAGAAATGACGTGAAGTATTTGTTAAATATATAAAGAAATCAAAGACATTACAACACCGTATATGTACTTGGGGGCTGAGTAAGAGCAAACACTTGGTAGAACGTGCGTATCACTGTTCCCGAGCCGGACTAAGAGCCGGGCGATTGCTGCTATATCGGACCAAACGATGATATTGTGTGAATGTCGCTGACCAGCTACATATAACTATGATTTATTATTTTTGATTCCACAAACAATTTTTACAAACTTAATAATTTACTTCATAAGGGTATAACATTTAAAGTAAGGTGACAGTTAGCATACTGACCGATTAAAATACTTGTAATGCATAAAGCATACTTATCCGAAAATCTTACGAATGCCATTCTGATTTATATTTTGTTATCAGACAAACTCATTTTTAGCTCGTCTGTTTTCGGAGAAAACCCGAGGTATTGTCATAGACAGCTCGTCGTGTCTTGTCGTCCGCCGTCCGCGTCGTGCTAAAACCTTAACATTCTGTTTACCTTTTGAACATTGGTTCTAAAATGAAAGTGCTTCTTCCTACAACATTGAAACTTCATATGTAGCTGCACCTTGATAAGTTCTACACGACACACCCATTTTTGAGTCACTAGGTCAAAGGTCAAGGTCACTGTGACCTCTAAAGAGTAATAATAAAAAAATCTGACAAGCTTTCATTTATTCAAAACTGCACCCGTAGCCGAGCGTTGGCACCCGTTATCCGGTGCTCATGTTGCCATTTGTTACAACTCAATACAATTGCTTCGTTGTATTTTTTTTACAATATAATTTACACACTGAGTTCTGGTTCTGAAACATTGTATGATGGGTGAAGATCCAAATTATCTTTTAACAAAACATTAATTAGAAGAGAATTTAAAACGCATTAGTTGAACTTTAAATAGTGTGCGAGAAAGTCCTTAGATTTTTTCTAAATAACAAAGGAAAAGAAGTTGTTTGTTGGATTGGAAAGTAGGTTCTAATTGTCATCCGCTATTGACACATATAACTTATATTAAAACAGATTATTGACTAATTCCATACAGCTATGACAAACGAAACAAGGAGACATGCTTATCTTTCCACATTTACTTCAGCCAATTCAAAAAAAATGTTGTTTTTTTTAAACTTTTATCAGAAACCAACTGTCTGTAGAGACAGTTCAAAAACACGTTTCTCATTTCGTATATTCGAATTAAAGTTCAGGAAAAATACATTCTCTGAAGCGATGTTCTCAGTACCGGTTTCCTAAAATATTAGCGGCTGTCCATATGTATTCGTATATTGTGAATAAATATTGCCTACTACTTAATTTCTAGTTCAAAATTGAATGTTCACGTTGTTTTATAAACAAAAAAGTTTCGAAACATATAGGTATTAATACGTTATAAACCTAATAAAACTGAAATCACGATTTCATACTTATTATTTGAAACCAGTTCGGTACTCAAATGTGACGATTATAATAATGTAATTATACTGTAGACTTAAACATTATTGTCCTGTTCATTGTCGATACTTATCCATACTTGTATATTTTGAGTGCTTGAAGAGACATTTTCCTGACATAAGGACACAAGCAGAAACTTTCATGAAATAATTGCCTATATTATTCGTAATCATTGTAATTATGTACTGGATTTGGATGCATTCCTACTTATCAACGATCAAAACAAAAACAATGCTGTTTATTTATATACTTTCAACAGATTAGCAAATCAAATATTAAATTACATTATAACTATCAAAACAATTATATTGGAGCGATGAAGGGAAAATTGACATCTTATAGACTTGACCCTTGTCTATAAAGTAAACCCTCTCCGGAAAATAACGATCCTACGGTAACTTAAAAAGTACTCAAGCTAGAAGAGCAAAACTTCAAATATTTACACGCTTTTAAACATTAAATGAATCTTCCTAGTTTCACATGGCAATGATTTGTACTTAAATTTGAAACCATTACGTTGTATTGGCTTGGATCATTATTGAATAAGAAAACGCTATTGGAATAACCTTTCTACGCAAATCAAATGATAGTAAAAAAATGATGATTAGAACAAGTTTTTAGAAGGAGATTATACGATTAGTATATGTGTTAAATTGTAATATATTGATAAAAATATGTTACAATAACACCAAATAGGCAAGAAGCATTATACATTAAAGACAAATTTCATAAAATGCAGCAAAGACAAATTAGCGCCCCCACCGATTGTGACGAAGATATTTCGTACATATTTTCCTACAATAAACATTCGTCTTTTTATTAGGATCGGAGTTAGTGTTCGTGCCCTGTATGACTAGATATCGTTGCAGGAAATTAAAATGATCCGTCAAACTAAATTTAGATTCACATCGTACATGCATGATATACATGCTTGCGAATTCGACTGTACAGACATTTTCGATTTCAGAATTAAATGTCTGGCTTATTTCGCATTTGTCGACACATGTTCTTTTTAACCTTTATTTTAATTAATATTGAAATGTATGTTTAATAAAAAATTTTTGACACATTTTATATAAATTCATAAAAATTTGACAAACTCGTATAAACTCCCTTTACTATAAATATATTTTACCAGTGTTTTATGTTAGCTCCCTATAATGAACTCTCTTAGTGAGTCATATGAATCAGTATTTTTGTCAGGAAGTACGGCCTGTAGAGTTTGAGTCGGGCCACAAACTCTAGTAGATATATGTCGAGCAGTTAGAAATATTCAATTGGGGGTAAATTGTTATGATTAAGTGGGGAACATATAGACAATTTAGCTTATATGCAGTGTTTCTGTATAAAGGACAGATGACATGTTGAAATAAACTGGTACAAATACTTATGTACGGCGTTACGAGTAAGTTGCATTATTATACTGATTTTACTGATTGAGAAAGTGCAATTGTTATTAAATTGATCAGTGCCGAATACATATAGGATCTGGCACCAGTTGTCATATCATACCATATTTTATTTAACGAGATCAGAAATTTTGTTAGTAAGCGAGCCTTTGACTAGCTTACTAACACATTTCCTGGACGAGTTTAATAAAATATGGTATGAAACAATAACGAGTGTCAGATGTTTTTTTATCACATGCTTTTAAATGAGCAAATTAAATAAATATTTACGCAAACATATATCCCGAATGTTGTTTACATTTCGTGACGTCATTTGACGTTGCAACGTCATTTCAGCAAAATAACAACATGCGATTGGTCAATCGAACGAAAACTAAGCCTATTTGCCTATATTTAAACTAGTGAGTTATTTCCTTTTTGTTTATTTTCGTGTGTGGAACATACCTCCTTTAATATCTACTCAAAACCAAACGCATTATATACATAGACAACAGGGAGAACAACTGAAGAGTAAAAGGACTTTTACTTTCTTTTTAATTTTCTTGGAGATATCACCATTGGCTTAGATTTGTGTGCAGAACCTAACTATACTGTACTATATGTTATTTGTGTGCGCGTCAAACCTCGTACAATATCGAATTGATTCAATCGATACATTCTGCTAAATAGTTTCGAGTCGCTGTGCAAGGATCATAACTGTATCCTCATTATTTCCTTATTGTTAATGTTAATGGGCGGAGAATAAATTACACAATAGATATTGAAGGGCTTTACCATTGGTAGAGCTCTTTGAGAGGAAGTTCAAAGCCAAAAAACATGAATGTCTCTTCAATATTTAAGAGTAATTTAAAATGGCTTATTTCTCTCGCAAACCAGAATCATTGGGAGTTTTTTTTGCGATGCATAACACGAGCACTGTTACAGTAGCAATTCCAATCATACTTCATGTCCGGATGTTGGGCTGAGAGGAAGCATGGACCATACCATTTATGATATTTTGTTGATTTTCCCTTGCGGGTAAAACTTGTGTACCAGAGTGCGTCAGAACGTTATTTGTTTCTATAAGCATCTATCTTCCTTTGTATCTTAGATTGTTTGACAACAAACTTAAATCGTCGAAAATACCCGAATAATTGTTGGATTCAAGTTTGTGCAAACAAATAATGCAGTGTCTGACATATGCATCAAATTGTTAGTTAAATATAAATCAAGCAAGAGTTAAATAAAAAATAATAATCCAAATTCAATCATAAACTTTACTTGGAGACTTTTCTTACGCAACACTTTTCCAACTTGAATATCTCAGTTATAAGATAAGATTTATGATTAAAAATGTACAGTGATCATTGGACTATATTCTGTGCAAAATTACGACAAAATAATTCATCCGTGACTACTGGGCAGTTCAGCACGTGGGGTACAATATGGTCTGATGAATACACAGGGGAGCAACCACGTTATTAAGACGTTTCGCCTGTCAAATAATCACATGTAAAATGTTAAAAATATTTATTTATAGCTGAAATATTTCAATATGAACCGTGCTTTGTTAGAAAAGTCTCTAAGACTGCAATCAATTCCGAATACAAAATCAAATGGTATTCCCTCAGTCATATCTTACAGTTTCAAATTTAAATGGATTTAAACACATATACAAGTCTATGCTGGTGTCATGATTTGGTTTAAATCAGTATTTTATAAAGAATCACAGTCATGCGAATGTTACTTATTGAATTTCTAACATCCTTACACAAAATAAGTTTAAACAATATTAGTTCGATTATTCTATACTACTTTGTCAAATAGATACACGTTTGTGTCTTAATATTTCTTTTAAAAAGTCAAAGCTAGCTTCAATAGTTTGATTTATATTTAAAGCTGCATTTCAATGCTATGACTGTGCTATCGTTTATAAGGTTATTGTTTAAACGGACGAGATCTAAATCCCATCGTTACGCGTTTGCGTTTCGATAATTACTCGACGTCAGTTTAATTTTTAAATTCCAAATTTTCGTTTGAATTCGTAATTCTTTATTAAGTAAAATCCACATCAATACGTGTGGGTTATACATTTATTGTTTTTTGATGAAGTAAAATTGATCATCTTTTATATTATAATTCTGCAGGAATAAGAAAAAAAAAACATTTTTCTTTATTGTCGGTGTCATTCTTCTCGACAAAGTAATGCCCAAATGAAAGACGTGTAGCTTTATACATTGTGAATACACATTGTTCAGTTTATATTTCACAAAAAACGTCGATGCTATCGCAGTCGTATTGTGTTAAAAGTGCTTCTTCCGGTTTGTGTATATGTATGATGTGTCACCAATATCAAAGATCAAGTATACGACATAAACAATCGAACGTACGTGGAAAACCATTTTCCACGAAGCAATTAGATTTATTTCATTTGACTTACGGATGTTTGACAAATCTGTTTTGAACTGAACATTTATTTCAGTTTGCAAACTCACGTTCTGTGAGATTGTTACTTAAGTGTCTGTAAAAACTTTGATTTTCATTTGGTAGAAAACAAAAAAACAGATAAGAGCCATGTAGAAAACAAGTTTCTTTGTGTATGTCATCTGCATTCAGATGCCTACTCTATCAAGTGGTAAGTGAATTATGTAAATTAATGTCATACATGTTCTAATCACAGTTCAATCAACTTGCAGTGATACAATGTTTAACGAGTTTATAATTTTTAATGCTGCCTTGCTTGTTTTTTCATTATTTTGAAGTGGTTCGGTGCATCGTATTCCGTGTGTCTGTCTTTGCGAATGTTTGTCCGTCTAACCGTCTGTTCCACTGTTAGAATAGAGTATAGTAGAAAATATCTTTCATTGAGCATGTTAACCTCAATTCGATGTCTTAAGACAGTAACCCAGTGGACAGGCGCACAAACATTACAATTCAAACATATGTACTCTAAATGTAAAAGGGCTTAATAACAAAGGCAAACGCACTTACATTTTCAAATGGTTATATGAAAAAAATATGCCTTTTATAGGAAATTCATCTAACACGTTAGCACAAATATTGAAAAGTGAATGGGACAGAGATATTTATCTTAGCGGACAACATACACATAAACAAGGCATCGCTTTTCTGATCAAAAATAATATAGGAATAACAGTGGATAACTTTAACGAAATAATAATTGGCAGACAAGCAAGTATAGCTATAAAAATACACGAAACACAATAAACATTAATAAACGGTTATGGCCCTAACATAGATGAATCCAAATTTTACAAAACATTACAATCCTATGTAATAAGTAACCAACTAAAACATTATAGTCGGAGGTGATTTCAGTATTGTTCATAACCCATTATTAGATTAAAGAAAGGGAAATCTTTATACTCACTCACAAAATAGAAACATTTTGAATAACATAATTGAAAACTACAATTTAAAAGAGATATGCCGTACAGTTAATCCGAAGGAAAGGAAATTCACCTGACACTCAAACACAAAACCAACAATAGTTTGCAGATTAGATTTTTTTTTAATACCTGAGGCACATTGCAATAGTATCGACACATGCAACATAAAACCAGGATTTATGACTGACCAGTCGTTAGTTGAACTTAAACTGCATAAAATACAACCTAAAAGAGGAAAAGGGTAATTTAAACTTAATAATAGCATCTTATTAGATACACAATATCAAACACAAATAAAACAGGAAATAACCAATACAGTTCAAAATAACAAAGATGCAAATCCAAACACCTTTTGGGAAATAATTAAAGGTAATATACGTAACACAACAATAAGATACACGTCACTTAAACAAAAAGAAACAAACACACTTGAAAATGAAACCATGAAAGTCATTGAAACACTTGAAAAACAGTTGCATGAAACAAACACAAATGATACCACGCAATTGAAAATGAAATTGCTTAAAAAAACCAAATATTAGAAGGAATTTATCGACATGCTCAATGGTGAGCTTTTGTGATCGCCTTTCGTCCGTCGTCAACATATGCCTTGTTATACACTCTAGAGGCTACATTTATTGTCCGATCTTCATGAATCTTGGTCAGAAGATTTATTGCAACGATATCTTAGACAAGTCAACATGGTTCTTGTTGATTGAAAAAACATGTCCGCCTATATGGTTTTTGTTAAACCTTGTTAACACTATTGTGATAGTTATTGTAATACTTATACTATTTAGTGCTACTTTAGTGTTTTGTTATTTTGATTTTGTTTTTGTTGATGACTTGTTTTAGAATAAAGACATTCTTCTAATTTCTTTTTGTGCGGTTTTATGAAGAAAACCCTGTTCCCAAGTACAATTTCCTGAAGCAAAAACATGCTAAATAGTCGGGTATTGGCTAATTTGGGGAATGACATGGTAAGGCCTGTGACAAATAGATTGACTGATTGACTGGACAAGGCTTTTGTCAGAAGGGTTGATTGAATTTCAAATAATTGACTGAAAATGATTATAAATAAGCCTGGCTTTGGGAAAACGGGGCCTAATCAATGTGTAATAAATAAGCCTGGCTTTGTCAGAATGGGACTTAATAAATGTGTGTTCTGTAATATCAGATTAGCCTGCGCAGTCCACACAGGCTTATCAAGGACGAACCTTTCCACTTCTAGGTATGTTTTTTGTTTAAAGGAAATCTCTTCTTAGCAAAAATCCAGTGATGGAGAAAAGTGTCATCTTTGATCAGCCTGTGTGGACTGCACAGGCTAATCTGGTGCGACACTTTACTCATTTAACTATGTTTTCCCAGACGCTCAAATAAAACAATTGAATAGGGATTGTAAAACAAACCATCTCTCACCCGTTGCTGAGCCTGAGCTTTGTTCAGAAGAGATGTTATGTATCAACAATGCGTCGTAACATGATATGGGAAAAACGGGGCTTCATGCATGTGAGTAAAGTTTCGTCCCAGATTAGCCGCTGCATTTGTCACAGGTTAATCAGTGTCGTCCCTGATTTGCTGCGCGAACCGCACAAGCTAATCTGTGCCATATACTACGCAAGTGCATGAAACCCATTTTCCCAAACCATCATCTCCTATTGCAGAGCCGGAGCTATGTCCAGAAGCGATGTTTCGCTGCAATGACGGGTCATGCATCAACAAACAATAGCACTGCGACGGCGATCAAGACCGCGCTGACGATTCTGACGAGACTGGATGTCGTAATTTAAGTGTAACCCTATAGAAATTGGTGGATTCATCGAACTTACACAGAATAATTATTTGATAGTTTGAGAGCGCATATGTTTAAGGCCAATATAAGCTAATGTGTTGTGGCTGCATACTTGGCATAGTGTAAGCAAGCGACCTTTATCCCAGCATTGATCGGAGGGGGTGTGTGTGGGGGGGGGGGGGGGGGGGTCGGGGTACTGTGAAAGTCAGCAGAAGATGTTATCAGTATCAGACTATAAACCCTAAACCTTTAAACCATTTTCTAGTTTAAGAATGAATGTGAACGGCAGAAGAGTACAAGTGTCCGGGGCATGACAAAATCTGCGTCCAGACTGCGTGGATCTGCGATGGGGAAAAGGACTGCCCTGGCGGAGAGGACGAGAATTCAAATCTGCATAGCTGCGATACAACGTTTTTACATATTAATTATTTCCCCTAAGTTTAAACATATTAATGATTTCCCTTGAGTTTAAATATTGCTTATTTTCCCTGAGTAAAAATATATTTATTATTTTTCCTGAGTTTAAAAAATATAACCCTGTTTTCCCAAAGCGAGGGTTCATATATTAGCTTTAACCAGCAATAGTCCCATTGAATAAAAGCTGCATATGAAAATAGGTGGTGATATCCAAATGCTTATATATTGCTTATAGCAGAGATTTCAATAGTTTGTGAAAACCAAAAGTCAAACTTGAATGTTTAAGTTTAATGAAATTTTCAGTGTTCAAAATACTGAAGTCAAGATATTTTGTTTCTATATATTTGTTAATTGCTCCATAATAATTGCTTTGTATACCTTTTAGTAGTGTCAAGTTATCATTAACGGATCAATATCGTAATAAAGTTGTTCTGGTGAAAAACAATAAATGTTTGAGACCTCTTTTACATCAGTTTGATTAAATATTACCTTTGCTTACTGTGTTAGCGCATAGTTTTATTTTTAAGCGCATGAAAAAAGTATTTGTAATACCTTTTTTGTCGCCTCAGAATTCATGCATTAACGGATCAGTTGTTACCATAACGGATCACGTGATCGAAACCATTCATAAAGGCATCTAACACGCTGTTGAAACATGAACTGTGTTGTTAACAATGACCATGTATCATTGCCAGTTATAAATTATATTCATTGTCCTGTTATTAATTGTTTTCTGTATGTTATTTTGTATCTGCACTTTACGCATGACGTTCTTGTGTGAATTATCTGTTGAAAATCCTAAACAGATCGAACAGATTTGGGCATCTTATAAACCATGTAAATTGTTTGAATCATATCTAATCATCGATATTGAACATGGAACATATATAAAATATTAAGATTGAGATCATTTATTGGAAGAATCAACAATATTTGCATATAATTTTAATATAATATATTATCAATACGCATATTATCACGCTTGATCCGTTATTGCCCTAATTCTTAATTTCATTGTAGGTGTTGCAAAATCTTAAATACGAATCAAAACTATAATGGACTTTTGCAGGCAGAAAGACTACTAAATGGCCTTTAAATTAATGCGTAAACATCTTACTTTCCAACAGAGTTATTGCATATGGCCGCAAATAATGTTCAACCTCGATTTGGAAACGAGACGGAAGTCAACAAAGTCCTATATACATGAGAGCAAAACATATCAAAATGTTTGACAAAGAGTATCTCCGATTACAAATCAATCTATGCGTTTTAAAAAACAGGCCTTGAAGATGCTGTGTGCAAAAAATCATCTTAAAATGACAACTATTTATCGCGATACGCAGTCTTGAAGATCAAAGTGATCCGCTATAGGTGATGATCCGGTAATGGTAACTTGACTGTATATTACTTAAAAAACACACACTTAATTTGTGTAATACAGAGGTCATTTATGTGTATGTTCATTGTAACATTTGCATCAAATTATGCAAGGCAGATAATGTGGAGGAGTCAAAAGTGGAAAAAGAACTACTTGCATCAAAAAGCAAGATTCGCTTCAATTGAAATCCCTGTTATATGCTGTACCGGTCTTTAAAAGGGGGTTTAACTAGAAGAAAGGGGCCCCAAGTTTGCCATATAATAATGAGTTAGATACAGCCATTGCCAATATAGCAAATATTCTAGTCTATCAGGAGAGAAATTATTGTTGTTATTAAGTACTTTAAAAAAGCCCAATTATAAACGAAGAAAAATATAGGATCACCCAGTTAATAAGGTGAATTCATTAATTCATTAATTGAGTTGAATACAAAATAAAAAAGTATCAACATGTGTGTCTCAGTTATGCATTCTTACAAACAACAAGTTACCAGGGCTTTTTTCCCCTCTTTGTAAAACTTCCTATGGCTTCTCAATTTGTGAAAAGATGAGTCTCAAACTTTTCAACATTGGAACACATGAATCACACACTTTTCACATGGAATAATTGGCTCGTTTAATCTCCCTAGGCAACCCACCCTTCCTGCTTGTGTCCAACTGTTACTTCATCAACCGCGTGGATCTGACCCCTGACAACACAACCGGCATGTACGCTAAGTCTGTAGTCCAGACCAACTTGTCGCACTCAGTCGACTTCGACTACAAGGAAAACATGATCTACTAGACCGAAATCATGAGTCAGACTAGCACCATCAACCAGCGGAGACTTAATAGAAACGATACGGTACAAAGGGGAGGGGTTGTATTTTAGCCTCATTCTGGGAAAGCTGGGCTTCATACATATGGGAAAAGTGTTTTACCAGGGGGGCCACTTTCGCTTTTATTGAAATGTATCGTTTTAATTAAAGCCTTTTCTTAGCGAAAATCCATTTTAGGCAGAAAGTGTTGTCCCAGATTAGCCTGTGCGGACAGGCTAATCTTGGACAACATTACGCAAATGCATCAAGCCCTTTTTTGCATTATCGTTCCCTTTAACATGATCTTCTTGACCGATATCAAGAGTCAAATTAGAACGATGAACAAGCAGGAACTGGATAGAAACGAAACAGTAAGCAGTCTTCAGAGTTTATTTGACATCCTCCCATGTCCAGTGCTTTGATGTTTCCTCCTTTCACCTGATTTCCTCCCTTTCAATGTCAAACTAATTTTGTGACTAGTTATCAAATTTGCTGGATATATATACAAATGAAGAGTTTAGTGACTTCTTTTCTAAACGCTATCAGATTCTGAATTTACTTTCGATTTGTAAGTCTTACTACATTGCCTACAGATCAAGTTTGAGTTTTCTTCTTGTCTATTGGTTTTTGACGACGACAAAGGCCTTTGACTTAACAATTTCCTCTAAAAAAACACTTCCGAATTTTTTTACGACAAGAAATTGTGTCGTCAGATATTTACCGAATTGGTGTTCGCTACTACCTTCATGATTTTGAGACCAAGGTTGAATATTGTTACGTATGTAGATTTTTAAGACATAAGTGGAATGACATCTTTGCCTTATGGATACCCCAATTTCAAACTTGAACATTTTGTGTGTTTTCTTTTGCTTCGAAATCTTCTGCATTTGTTTTCTGTGGCGTCATAATTTTCTACATTTATTTTCTTTGGCTTCAAAGTCTTCCATATTAGTTATTCTTTGGCTTATACTCTTTCACATTTGTTTTTGTAAAAAGACATCATCAACATAATATGATTTTAAGTAAAGTTTTGTGTCAGATGCTGTTAACCAGTTTTAGAAATTTAAATAGCGGTATCGGTAAACTCACTAAGCCCCCCTCCTCCCTCCTCCATTGTTGGCGCCATATTTTCCGAAGGTGGTAGGGGGCATTCATGAAAAGTTGAAAAAATAGTATTCTTTTTATATGCCACTAAAAAAATAAAAATATACTAAGCAGTTACTTATGCAAACTTTTTATGTGGCTTTGAAGCTTATATATTATATTGGGGTTTTACCTTATAATAAGATGTGTTTCAAACATGAAAGATAGGAATTGTTTAGCCTTTTGCTGTGAAATTTTGGCTTTATTCATACGCAGTCTGCACAGGCTAAACAGGACAACACCTTCCGCTTCAATAAATTTGTTTTGGTTTGAAGGAAGTCTCCTTTTAACAAATATCCATTTAAGGCCAGGGCTTTTTTCTGTGATAATGACCTATTTTTATAATTTTGGGAAATTCGCGACTATAATTTTCACAATTTCAAGAAGTTCATGACTCAAATTTTTACAATTTGGAAGGCTCGCGACTCATTTTTACACAATTTGGAAAAGTTCACAAAATGGGGGGGGGGGACACACATGCATTAAGCAAGGTTGGCCATGTTTGAAACACCGTAAATTTCTATATAAAAAGCCTCCGCCCTAATGAATGAAAACGACGATATACTATGAACATTGTCATATTATCTTCCCCAGGAGGTTCTTCATAGCTCCACAGTGCTCAACCTGGTCATGATTGCAGTGGACTGGGTGGGGCGTAACCTGTACTGGTGCGATGACAACACGGACACCATCGAGGTATGTGGCTGGTGATTGTGTTTTTATGAATAAATAAAAGCAAATACACAACAAACAACCTGGGTTCTTCAATGTCCTTTAATAGACATGATTCTCTCAATAATTAAAATAATAACATAGCAGTCCACAAAATTGCGCCCAATGTGGGCCTTCAGATAATCACCATGGTATGCTACTTTATGGATAACAGAATAAAGGTTAAGAATTACTACTGCGAACAATATGGCTAAATGTTTTTTCGGAAATAGTGATTAACGCTTCAGTTGCGTTACATATACTCAAAATTACCTATTAGGTCTACAACACACTGTTAAAAAAGTTCAACCAGTTACAGGTATCAACTCTCAACGGGAAGTACCGCAAAATTGCTCGTGAAGGATGAATCGTTTTTACGCAAGCCAAGAGCGTTGGAGCTGTTCCCAAAATACGGGTTTATTTCTTACTGCTTGGGCGACCAGCCGCACATCAGTCGGTTATCGATGGACGGAGTTCAGCGAAAACATATAATAACGGGGGACCTCGCATGGCCGAACGGTCTGACGATCGATTACGTCACAGAGAAACTATTCTGGGCCGATGAAAATTATGACTACATCGGTATTGCGGACCTAGACGGGTAAAATCGCCACAAAATTCTCGAGGACAATGTTCCTCATCCGTTTGCCATAACGGTTTTTGTTGACAAGATTTATTGGACCGACTGGGATAGCCAAAGCGTCCATTCGGCATGGAAATTCTCCAGGGACAAGCATGTGCAGATAGCCCACATGAGCCATCTGCCGGTGGCTTTGGTCGTGTTCCACTGCGACAACCAGAGAGTGAGTTGCCAGAACAGCCTTTATTTTTTAAACTGCTGGCATTTTCATTTTTTTTTTAAGGCCAAATCAAGAGAGTGATTTGTCACCTTTCTGCTAGAAAGCATAGGAGCCGCGCTCTTGGAAAACTGGGCTTGATGCATGTGCGTAAAGTGTTGACCCAGATTAGCCTATACAGATCACACTTTCTGCTTTTATGGAATTTAGGTTTTCTCTTCTTGAGGTTCCAGTCTCAGGGGAAAGTGTTGTTCCTGATGACCCATGCGGACGGGACAACACTTTATATGCACATGCATTAAGCCCTGGTTTCCCAGATTCCGTCACATTTATGTTCTAAAATGCTGACATTTTGCACTGTAGGTATAAAGTTACTGTTGTATTATTATGATACGGCTTACTATATCCTATTTGCATTTATTATAGTCTTTATAAGTTTATACTCTAGATTTACAAAATGTCTAGATTGTGAAAATGTCCAGATTATTTTTTTTATAGATTTTCAAAATTTCTAGATTTTTAAAATTTATAGATTTTCAAAATTGATAGATATCTAAATATCTAGATTTTTTAAATTTCTAAATTTTCAAAATTTCTAGATTTTCAAAATGTCTAAGTTTTTCTTGATTGATAAGCGCATAAAATGTTTCAAAATATCAGCTTATTATTATAAAAAATTATGCCTTCATTTTAGACCAAACCCACTTTGTATTTGCACATGTTTGTACATCCATTTTGCGAAAGTATCCCACGCATTGATTTGAGAATGTGAATAAGTATTTTAATACTTAATATCTCGAGGAAAATACAAACATTGCTGTACCCTTTTGGCTTCTCCCCAGCTGCCTGTCCGGACTGGGCAACACAATAATTGTGAAAATCATATAAAATGAGCCTAGCTATGAGAAAACTAGGCTTCATGCCTGTGCGTACAGTGTTGTCCAAGATTAGCCTGTGCAGTCTGCAGACGACACTTAAAACTTAAATGGTATTGTTTTGTTTAAAGGAAGTCTCTTTTTTACAAGAATCCAGTTTAGTCGGAAAGTGTTATCCCAGATTAGCTTGTGACAGCACTAAACGCACAGGCATTTAGCCTGGTTTTCTCACAGCTGGGCCCATATCATAAGATTTTGACACTTATTGTTTTGACCAGTCAAGAGAGGCAGCTGGGAGGAGGCCAAAATGAGCAGGGTACAGCAATTGTGTTATTCTATTGAAATATTCCATATTATCTTATATTATGATATTTTGATATAAAGTGCTCACTTCAGTGGATCCTAACCCCTGTGTCGCCCGCAACTGTTCATACCTCTGTCTGCTGACGGTGTCAGACAAGCCGGGTGGATTTGCACAGGCTACCTGTCAGTGTCCAGAGAACCACGTCCCTGTTGGGAAGAACACATGGAAGCCTAACTGTGACGAGTAAGAATAGTTCATAGGGTTACGAAAAACTAAATTAGCTTGTTTCAGGAACTATGGGCTTAAAGCACGTGCGTAAAGTGTAGTCCCAGATTAGCCTTTGCAGACAGCGCAGAATTACCAGGGACGACACTCTTTGCTTTTTTGTGATTATTGAAGGAAGTCAATTCTAAGTGAAAATCCAGTTTAGGGAGAAGTGTCGTCCAAGATTGGCCTATGCAAACTGAATATGATGATCTGGGACGACTCTCTACAGAAATGCATTAAGGCCAATTTTTGCAAAATGTCTGTTTCAATGATTAAAAATATGTTTGTTTCTATGGGTTAGCAAGATCTCAGTTTCTATGGTCAACAAGATTTCCGTCTTTATGGTAACAGGAGCCAGTTCATGTGCAAGCAGATCTCCAAGTGTAACCCCCGCTGGTTCCAGTGCGACAATAACCGTGACTGCGAAGACGGCTCGGACGAGAAAATTGACGACGGGTCGCTTTGCTCCTGCATACCCTTGCTCTCAACCAGGTCTGTTTAAGTGTAGCAGCGCCAAGAATGCGAGTGGTTGTGTCAAGCCGAGCTTTATTTGCGATGGCAACCCGGATTGCGATGATGAGTCCGACGAAAAAATGTACAACTGCAGTATGTTGCTCTATATTTTCTTCTTCATATAACTGATCCATGTGTTGTACAAAAAATTTATGGAAACAAAAGAAAAATATCGAATCAGTTCATGTTTGTTAGGCGTTTAAATTTTATCAATTTCAAATGAGCATTATTCATAAACGAATCTTTATTTTCAGTATGAGTCTACGTCACAAGCGTCATATTGCTACATGATGTACAATGTTCTTTTATCTTTTGGATCGGTGATACAATATTTGGAAAATGTCATTTTGACAATATTTGAACAAAGCTCGTTTTAAAACACATTGAAATATACTTATGCATGTCTGGTGTTGAAGTATTACTATTTCAAGTTATATTCATATGAAAAGTAAACGATATTGATTTTGAAACTGCACTTTAAAAATATATGCATGACAAAGTTTGCTTAAAATTGCATTTGTGTGTGTGTTTGGAATACAAGTTTTGAGCGGGAAATTGTCACTGAGCCTCGTTCTGGGAAAACTGGGGTTAATGCATGTGCGTAAAGTGTTGTCCTAGATTAGGCTGTACAGTTCACACAGGCGTATCACAAAAAAAATTGTCTGATTTCATGGGAAACACAAATAAAGTTTAGGTGTAAAGTGTCGTCCCTGGTAAGCTTGTGTTGATTGTATGTGTTTGTTTAAAGGAAGTCAAAAAAATCCAGTCTGACTGACAGCCTCGTCCCTAATTAGCATGTGCAGTCCTCCCATGCTCATGATTACAAGTTCTGCTTTTATGGAATTTTCGTTTGAAGAAAGTCTCTTCTAGCATAAAATCAAGTCAAAGCGACACTATCTGCACATGCAAAAAGCCCAGTTAAAAATAATCATCTCTCATATGGTCACCATAGTCTGCTTATAATTTCACTATTTCGTGTGTGGCATAAATAAATGTGCAGACTATACAGGCTTATCTTGGACGACACTTTTGAGTCCCGTTTCCCAGAACGACACTTATATGGTCACTACAGATTGATAAGAATCGAATATGTGCGTGTTTGGCAAACCAATAAATAAATAAATAATGGTTTTGATGTTTTTTCAGCCACGTTCCCTTGCATGGCCGGCGAGTATATAAGTGTGCGGCAGACAACAAGTGTATCAGCAGCTTAATGGTGTGCGACGCCAAGCCGGATTGTAAGGATGGGGCAGACGAACTAAACTGCAGTAAGTTCTATTACATGTTTGTTGTTTTCATTCCTGATATCATAAAATTATTGTGATATTGTACATATGATACATGTATTTGTTTGCAATTTTGAAATAAAATGCGCGGGAAAAAAAAGAAAAAAAAGAAGTGTTATTGCACTGTCAGGCGATTGTTTTCTCATCTTTCAGATGATTTTCGGGGGTGTGATTTCTCCTGCTATCAGCTGATTGCGTCACTGTTAAAGTCAAACTAATTTTGCAAATATTTATTAACTTTTCTAGAGCATTATGCGACTGAAAGCAGCGTATGGCATTTTCCTCAACCTAGGTGGTTCTTAAATCACATCACTGATTTTTTTCATTGCCGGATTGTTTAACTGTACTGGATTTATTTAAAAATGAAGAGATTTAATTATTTCAGTAAAAGGCGTTTGGGTTTTGCTTATGGGGCAGTGTTAACTAGTTTGCTTATGTCCGTCAGCCTCTGTACGGTTCTCGCATTTTCACTGATTTTCATCAAACATAAAAATGGGGGGCTAACGATTCCAAATGAAATTGTTGTCTAAAATCACATAATTATGTTTGTGTGTTTTTATAACCATTTTGGGATTAAGACTGGAGCCTTTGAGATCAGGAAAAATCGCCTTGTTTTAAATAAAATGTCTGTAGCTAACAAATAGTTAAATATTGAGAATAAAAGTGTTTTCAAGCTTGTATTTAACAAAAGCAGTATTTGTGTGTGTGTGTTGATACCTTCAATGGGAATTTGAGGCAGTCATTAGGGAGAAATATAAAAGTTGATTGTCTTTCACCCACTTGTTGTTTGAAGCATTTAATATGCTTTATATATTTAATATGAATATTCATTAAATATCAATGGTAATGTCTCTAACTGCAGACATTTGATACCGAATTCTCCATTTACTTTGCAGCGAATGAGGGATTCCTATCAACCTAGTTCCTTAATTTTCAGTATACTTTGCAACAAAAGAGGAATGTCTGTCGACCATGATACTTAATTTTCATTCCACTTCGCTGGTAAAGAGTAATGTCTTTTGACCAAGTTACTTAATTTTCTTTCTACTTCGCTAGTAAAGAGGACTGTCTTTTGACCCATTTACTTACCTCTTATTTCACTTCGCAGCAACAGAGGGGTGCCTGTCGACCCAGTTCCGATGCAACTCGACCGGTAAGTGTATTCCCTATTTGTTGCAATGTTATAGCGACAACGACTGTGCGGCTCAGGAGGATGAAAAGGACTGCGACAAGCGAGCTTGCGAGAAAAACTACAGAACGTGTTACAAGACCAGTAAGTAATGGTTTCAAAGATTTCAAGGAAAGCAACAGGAAGTGTAACAATACCGGTAAGTAATGGTTTCAAAGATTTCAAGGAAAGCAACAGGAATTGTAACAAGACCAGTAAGTAATGGTTTGAAAGATTTCAAGGAAAGCAACAGGAAGTGTAACAATACCAGTAAGTAATGGTTTCAAAGATTTCAAGGAAAGCAACAGGAAGTGTAACAATACCAGTAAGTAATGGTTTGAAAGATTTCAAGGAAAGCAACAGGAAGTGTAACAATACCAGTAAGTAATGGTTTGAAAGATTTCAAGGAAAGCAACAGGAAGTGTAACAATACCAGTAAGTAATGGTTTCAAAGATTTCAAGGAAAGCAACAGGAAGTGTAACAATACCAGTAAGTATTGGTTTCAAAGATTTCAAGGAAAGCAACAGGAAGTGTAACAATACCAGTAAGTAATGGTTTCAAAGATTTCAAGGAAAGCAACAGGAAGTGTAACAATACCAGTAAGTAATGGTTTCAAAGATTTCAAGGAAAGCAACAGGAAGTGTAACAATACCAGTAAGTAATGGTTTCAAAGATTTCAAGGAAAGCAACAGGAAGTGTAACAATACCAGTAAGTAATGGTTTCAAAGATTTCAAGGAAAGCAACAGGAAGTGTAACAATACCAGTAAGTAATGGTTTCAAAGATTTCAAGGAAAGCAACAGGAAGTGTAACAATACCAGTAAGTAATGGTTTCAAAGATTTCAAGGAAAGCAACAGGAAGTGTAACAATACCAGTAAGTAATGGTTTCAAAGATTTCAAGGAAAGCAACAGGAAGTGTAACAATACCAGTAAGTAATGGTTTCAAAGATTTCAAGGAAAGCAACAGGAAGTGTAACAAGACCAGTAAGTAATGGTTTGAAAGATTTCAAGGAAAACTACAAGAAGTAAAACACGACCTGTTAGTAATGGTTTCAAATGTTTTTCACTTTTTGATGTTCCCAGAGGGTGTATGGAAAATTACAGGCAGTGTTCCAAGACCAGTAAGTAAGGGTATTATAGATTCTTCAGTTGCTTATGTTCAGCAAGGTTATATGAGCCCCATTCTGCAAAAACTTGGCTTAATACATGTGCATAAAATGCTGTCCCTGATTAGCCTGCGCGGTCCTCTCTGCTTTAATTATTTTTTTTGTGTAACGGAAGTCTCTTTTAAACGAAAACAAAAACAGTTTAGATGGAGAGTGTTGTCCCTTATAAGCATCGAGAGGCCAGTCTGGGACCGCAGTTTACCCGCATGTATTTAGCCAAGTTCTCCCAAAGTGAGGCGCATATGGAAAACTACAAAAATGAAACTTGTTCAGGACATGTTTCGCAATGAAATTTTGGATATTTTCAAAAATGGGCCATGCAGGGTCAAACCTTGTTAACTAAGTCAAATTAAATAAACAAATTGTGAACACTCTAGAGGTCACACTTATTGCAAAACCTCATTAAACAAAAATGCTACCAAAATCTCGATTAATAGGAGTCATAAAGCTTCTGAACAAACACTCCAGAAGCCATGTATATTATCCCCCGCTAAAGGTGGAGGGATATAGAATTGGCTTTGTTCGTCTGTCAATCCGTCGGTCTGTTTGTCCCAAATTTGTTTACACCTATATCTCAGAAACTATATAAGATATCAACATGAAACGTCATAGGTATATAGATATCAATGTAGAAAAGTGCCATGCACGGGAACCATTACCAAACACTTTATTTAATACGGGATGTAACTTTTCAGGGCTATATCTCAGATACCATGCACGACGTCAATATGAAACTTCATGGGTTTGTAGAAATGAATGGTTAGAAGTGCCATGCATAAGAACCATAACCCTATACTTTCTTAACCAATAGGTATTGCCATTTGTTGTTTTTTGTATGATGTATAATTGATGCTATATCTCAGATACACTACAAGATTTCAACATGTAACTTCATGGGTGTATATATATATATATATATATATATATATATATATATATATATATATATATATATATATATATATATATATATATTTCAAGAAGGAGACTTGCTATTCATAAAACAATTACCCCACACTTAATTTTCTTTTTAATTAAACTTTATATCAAGGGATATGCACCCATCCATTAACAACATATGTATTTTGAGGAGGAAATCAATTCAATGAATTTGCTTGTTTTTATGAAACTTGCTCAGAACATTTGTGCTGATGATTTCTATGCAAAGTTTTGAACATGGTCATGTTGGTTCAATAATAAGGTCAGTAGATCAAGTTGAAGAAAAAGCTTGTGTACATGGTAGAGGCAATATTTGTTTATCAAATCGTCATGAAACTTGGCCAGAACATTTGTTTTAGATATATCTCTGTCAAGAATCTAGGTAAAAGTGTATCAAAACCTAGGTCGCCGGGTCAAATTAGCTATACAACTTTTATCTCAATCATAATGAAACCGTCTTAAATTATTTTTGTGTAGTGATATCTAGTTCTTAAAAAATAATTATATTAACATATAAACAGCTTAATAAAATTTTGGGTCTCAATTAAGCAACTTTAGGCCTTTAAACCTCTTGATAAGCGCTTAAAATGAAATCTAAAGCAATAACTTTTTCTTCTTATGAGATTCATACATTACTGAATTATTTGCCCTTCATTAGAATTAACTTGGAATAATGTTTTGCAGACCACAGTCAAGACTAAAGCTTATCTTACATTTGACTGGCAATTTAGCTTAAATAAACTTAAAGAGTCACTCGCAGTCTGTTCAGGTTTTATGCTCTTTGCTGCTCATAAGTAACTAAGGGTTGGAAGTAAAGCCATTAACACTTGAATTTTGTAAGAAAGGTCTTTAATTAAACTCAACTTTCTATGGGACTACAAATCCGTCAAAATAAGTATCTAACTGGTAAAGGATTAACATTTGTGGATTTTGTGTTTCAGACAAGTGCATATCCGAGGCCTAGTTTTGTGATGGAGAAAACGACTGTGGGAAAGGAGATACTTCTGATGAAGGGGAACTTTGCCGTAAGTATTGACCTTGGCTTCGCATAAAGTATTGACCTTGGCCTAGCCATAATTATTGACCTTGACCTTGAAGTCATTATTACCCTTGACAGTGCAGTAAGTATTTGCATTGGACTTACGGAATGTATTGACCTTGACATTGCAGTAAGTATTGACCTTGACATTGCAGTAAGTATTGACCTTGGCCTTGCAGTAAGTATTGACCTTGGACTTGCGGAATGTATTAAGCTTGACCTTGCAGAAAGTATTGGCAGTGACAATTCAGTAAGTATTGATCTTGACCTTGGAGAAAGTATTGACCTTGACCTTGCAGAAAGTATTGGCTTTGCAGAATGTACTGACCTTGACCTTGCAGTTATTATTGCTCTTGACATTGCAGTAAGTATTGCCCGTGACATTTTATTAAGTATTGACCTTGACATTGCAGTAAGTATTGACATTGACATTGCACCAAGTAATGCCCTTGGTCTGGCAGAAAGTATTGACCTTGCAGTAAGTAATGACCTTGACCTTGCAGTACTTAATGACCTTGACATTGCAGGAAGTATTGCCCGTGACATTTCAGTAAGTATAGACCTTGATATTGCAGTGAGTATTAACATTGACATTGCAGCACGTATTGAACTTGAAATTGCAGTAAGTATTGACCTTGACATTACAATAAGTATTAAAATTGACCTTTATGTAAGTATTGATATTGACCTTTCATTAAGTATTGACATTGACATTACAATAAGTATTTACTTTGACTTTGCAGTAAGTATTGACCTTGACATTGCCTTAGTATTAATCTTGACATTTCAGTAAGTATTGACCTTGACATTGCAATAAGTATTGACCGTGACGCTGCAGTAAGTATTGACCTTGACATTGCAATAAGTATTGACATTGACATTGCAATAAGTATTGACCGTGACATTGCAGTAAGTATTGACTTTTACATTGTAGTTAGTATTAACCTTGACTAGCGGCAGACTCTTTATTGATTTAATTTTACCAGCTTCAAATTTTAGCCAAGTTCCCTGAACAAAAATATATTGTTTCTTTTTTAATTTTGAACCTGTAACTTCTTTTAAGTATGTAAACATGTAAATTGATCAAAATGTTGACCTAAATTGCAAAAAAGCCAAATACTGAGGATTAAAAAAAAAAGTCACATTTTTTTTGAAGAAAGCCAGTTTGATGTATAGTTAAAGAACTCTCTACATTATTGTCTTTTTTGTTTGTTAAAAAGCATAAAGAGGTCAGTTTTTAGACAAAATGGGTAATTGTAAATTATTACGCCATATATGCGTGACTTTTTTGCCGAATCAATTTATAAGAAAATGTTCATTGTGCTCAATATTGTTTTACTCTATACTGGTAAAATATGATTTCGCAGTAAATTACCCAATTGTTCTTGTTTTGTATCAAGATCTATAATGTTTTATGAAATGCTAGTGAAAATACACGCTGTTTTATTCTGCGTAGAACAGTAAAACATGTTAAAGCCGTTATTGGTGGCCATATCAACATCAGAAAGGTGAATAAGCCCTATGGTTTCATTGAATAAAGCAGCTAACAACATTAAGAGATTTTTGTGCTTCGGCCCCAAATCTATTCAGGGCTGTTTTGATATACACCTTTGAACCCTTAATTTCGAAAAAAAAGAGTTGCAAACTGTTCTCATTGTTAAACAATTAGTAGCAAACTGTTTTAAAATTTTAAAACTTCAATCGCAAAAATCTCAAAATTGTGAAAATTTTAGTTGCAAACTTCTTCAAATTGTGAAAAATATCCATATTCTAAGATGAAAAAAGCCCCGATCATTTGTCCTCTGATTACAGATGAAACGACATGTGGTGCAGACTAACTTCGCTGCTTAATTTAATTTTTGCTATAGGGCTCCTTATCATATGTCCTCTGCTTACATGGTCCCTAATAATATGTCCTATGCTTACACGGCCTCTAATAATTTGTCGTCTGCTTACAGGGCCCCTTATTATGTGTCGCCCGCTCACATGGCCTCTTATAAAAGTCTGCTAACAGATGAAAAGACGTGTGGTGTGGACTACATTCGCTGCTTATTTTTATTTTTGCTATAGGTCCCCTTTTATGTTGTCTGCTTACAGATAAAAAGACGTGTGATGTTGACTCCTTTGGCTGCTGAATTTAATTTTTGCTACAGGGCCCCTTATAATATGTTGTCTGCTTACAGATGAAAAGACGTGTGGTGCGGACTATCTTCGGTGCAAGAAAGGACACTGTATTCCACGGCGCTGGCAGTGTGACGATGACCATGACTGTAGCGACGGCTCGGATGAAAACAATTGCCGTTGTTGACTGTTGAACTTGACACTGTGGGCGCCAAGTTCTGGGAAAACTGGGCTTAATGCATGTGCATGACATGTCATTCCAGATTAGCCTGTGCAGTCTGCACACGCTTACATTGTTATTAATTTAATTTAATATTTTTCAATTTTGTTCCGAAAGTTCATAATTAGGCATAATATTTGTGCTTAATGTGTCGTCCCAGATTGATTGTGCAATCCGCACAGGCCAATCAGAAACGACACTTTCAGTTTAATCTGGAGTTTTGTTTAGAAGGGATCCCCTTCAAACTAAAAACATCCATAAAAGCGAAAAGCGTCGTCAATGATTAACCTGTACGCTCATGCGTTAAACTTTCCCAGAACAAAGCGTTTTGACCGATAAAGCTAGCTAGAACAAAATTAAACGTTATTTCTTAAACAAACATTGTTTCCCATGTATTATAACATTACACTGTGAAATGTTAAATTCACAGTCTTGCGAATTTTACTTATTGGATAGCGAACATGCTCACACAGAACAATATTGACAACTGAACGATTATTGCTTATTAATATGTTTTAGAAATACGTTTGTTCAAACAAAGTTAGACAATACCTGGCTAAGGCATCGAACTTAATTAATTGTTTGATAATATAATTCAAACATGACGTTAATTTGTTCATAGAGCATTATACAAATTATCGAAATTCTATAAAAAGTAGATAGTGTAAAACAAAATTATAATTTTAAGTAAAACACACCATCGGCGTTTTTGTCACTTGCAGTGAAATAAATATTTTAGTGATCATTTTGAATGTTTGATTAATGATATAATAAGTTGAAACATTTGCAGTTTCCTCATTTTAATAAACAACCAAAAGTGTACCATTCTTTAAAATATTATGCAATAATTAATAAAAAATCTTAATGTATTATGATTATATCACATACCTTTTGTATTGAATGATTCACAAGATACGTTGAGTTTGTTTACATTCTGTTTCTCACCGACTATGATGTTTTCGATTATTCAGATTATTACAACAGATATTGCGATCACAATTATTATGGATTTTTCTGTAATATGACGTGCCCAGATACATGCAAAAACGCTACTGGCAGATTGTGTGACGTCATGGATGGCTCTTGTTTGAACGGATGTGACGATAGCTTTTATGGTACTGATTGCAATATGACGTTTCCGAATACATGCAACAAGGCGAGTGGCAGAGTGTGCGACTTCATAGATGGCTTTTGTAACAAAGGCTGTGTCGACAACTACTACGGACAATTATGTAATATGACGTGCACAGATACATGTAAAAATGCTACAGAAAGATTGTGTGACATCTTCAATGGCTCGTGTTCCAACGGATGTGGCGATAACTTTTATGGTACTGATTGCATTATAACGTGTCCGGATACATGCAACAAGGCGAGTGGCGGAGTGTGTGACGTCTTCAATGGCTCATGTTACAAAGGCTGTGCCGAGAACTACTACGGACAATTCTGTAATATGACGTGCCCAGATACACGCAAAAACGCTACTGGCAGATTGTTCGACGTCTTCAATGGCTCGTGCTCCAACGGATGTGACGATAGCTTTTATGATACTGATTGCAATATGGCGTGTCCGATTAAATGCAACTAGGCGAGTGGCAAAGTGTGTGACGTCATAGATGGCTCATGTTACAAAGGCTGTGTCGATAACTACTACCGACAATTATGTAATGTAATGTGCTCAGATACATGCAAACATTCTACTGGCAGAGTTTGTGACGTCATGGGTGGCTCGTGTTTGAACGGATGTGACGATAGCTTTTATGGTATTGATTGCAATATGACGTGCCCGGATACATTCAACAAGGCGATTAGTAGATTGTGTGACGTCTTCAATGGCTCGTGTTCTCAAGAATGTGTTCACGGTTATTATGGCTCTCACTGCGATATGATGTGCCTGAACACTTGCAACAGCATCGCGAATATGCCGTCGTGTCACTCTGAAAGTGGAACGTGCCTGGCGGTAAGAATCTATTCGTCTGCATAACACCTTTACACTGACGGGTTACACTTAACCCATTTATGCCTAGCGTCTAGAAAAAAAGGCATTGGCAAACAGCGTAGATCCAGATGAGACGCCGCATGATGCGGCGTCTCATCAGAGACTGCGCTGTTTGCTTAAAGGAATTTCTGTAACAATTATTCTAAATATAGAAATAAATATACTAGACATCCCTAATTTTGGAAATAAATTGATCGAATTTAGAAGGATGGGACAGTCCGATCGGCATAAATGGGTTAACTCTTGAAAGAGACTTGTTCACAGATTTTGGAATCCGAACTTGACAACTCTAGTATAATAAAAAAATATCAGAATTACAGAAACTACAAATTAAAAACCCTGTAGAAAACTCTAAGATTCAAAATAAATGGCATAGCCTTCTTCGAGAACAAGAATATAATTGGAAACAAATATGTATCATGCCATATAAAACAACTATAGATAACACACTAAGAAATGTTCAGTATAAACATGTCCATAGAATCATAGCTACAAATAAATATCTTTTTAAGTGCAACCTATCCAGCACAAATGTATGTGATATATGCAGCGAACACATTGAAACAAAATAACAACTTTCATATTTTTGAACAAATATGGAAACACATAAACTTTCAGAATCCAGTTGTCTTCTATCCCACTCTACGCAACTCATTTATAATATTGATTATTACATTTAAAAATAACAACATACACCACAGGCAACCAAAGCAAAAAAAACCCTGTATATATTAGCATTTCATGTATAATATGTTTGACATTATTACTGCTGTATTATATAACTTTTGTTCTTGCTCATGCACATATTTACATTGTATGTTTTTATATTGAATACAAAAAAGAATTACAGAAAATAAATAATGAAAAAAGTCAGCCCTCATCCACAGTGATTCAAACTGATGCTGTTTTATGTTGTATATTTTATTTAAAGGTTATAGACCATCAAGACTGTTAAATTCCGAAATGCATTTGATACTTCATTAGCGAACGAACGTAATTTACCAAATTTTAACGAAAACAACAGAAATATTCCAAAGTATTCGTTTGTTTCAAATTTGTAACGCTTCATAAATGTATCAATTTCAAATGATGAAAATGTACTTTAAGTTTGTGTATAGGTTTTGAGCGTTTGTATTTGCTAACGGGAGTAAGTGTTTTTTATTTTTTTAATGTCTGACAAAAAGTTGGACAATTGTTGTTTAGTCAATATCTGAACGATTTGAATTAACATTCAATGTTACTCTGATATCGTTATTTTAACTGACAACTTATTTTATACTTGGCAAACACTAGGTTAGTGTTACAGAAAGACAGACAGACAGACAGACAGACAGACAGACAGACAGACAGACAGACAGACAGACAGACAGACAGATTTTTTATTCAGACTTATACAAAAGAACATCGTCTTAATACACAAATATACACATGATTCTCTGTTACATGCAGATAATTTAGCGAAGTGAACACAACCTGAACGGGGTTATTAATGTTTCCCATCAAGATAGCTAATATTTTGTAAATAAAAAGTGGCTGAACAAAGCACTAAAACAGTGTTAAGGCAATACACATGTGATGTATGTATTTGGGTCGTGCTCTGTGAAAAAGGGGTTTAATGCATGTGCGTGAAAGTGTTGTCCCAGATTAGCACAGGCACACACTTTCCGCTTTTATGATATATTTCGTTTTAAGAAAGTCTCTTCTTTGCAAAAATCAAGTTTAGGAAAGTGTCGTCCCTGACTGCACAGAATAATCTGGAACGACACCTTACGCACATGCAGTACACCCCTTTTCATAGATCGCGGATGATTTGTAAATATTGCAGGGCTGTCTCAAGGGATTTTATGGACAAAAATGTTCATATATGTGCCAACACTGTGTGAATCATACATGTCAACAAGAGGACGGGGTCTGTGTTCACGGATGCACTGAGGGGTACAGTCAAGACGTAGATGCTTTAAAGTGCCTAAATAGTAATGTATTTATATGTTATTGGTTTAATATGTCTAGATTAAACACGCCATGTACTATGTCAGTTTTCTATAGAAATGGAAAATACCCCTCAATATTCCTAAATACCCTTTATGGCTGAAACAACGGAGCAAAATACCCTTTAACAATAACATCAGGGGGTAAAATACCCTTTATACTTATCCTTATCTGGAGCTCTGCCAGCACACCCTCTATCTCATTCGATGAAAGACACATCTCCAACTAGAAATTCGCTGATGAAATTGACCGCATGGGTGGCACCAGCAGTGAACTTGACGATCTTACCAACAAACTCTATGAACGAACAGGAGCATACGGGATGGAGGTAAGCACTAAGAAGTCGAAGATCATGGTGATCAACACGACCGACACTAGTGCAGACATCACCATAATCGGCGAGAAGCTAGAAGAAGTGACCAGCTTCAAGTACTTGGGCGCAACCCTGTCCGAGGCTGGAACCAGTACCGCTGAGGTGCAAATAAGAACTGTCATGGCGACCGGAGCGATGGCCAGACTAAGCCGGATGTGAACAAGCAGTTCCCTCAGCTTCCCCACCAATAACAGGCTCTACAAGTCCCTCGTAGTCTCAATTCTACTATACGACTGCGAGACTTTGATGCTTAACGCGGACAAGAAACGCAAGAAACAGGCATTTGAACATAAATGTCTCCGAAGACTGTTCCGCATCTCCTACAAAGAGCACAAGACCAACGTGAACGTCCGGACATGACCGCAACACTTGCTGGTCCACAAGAGCCCCTACATGTGACCGTCAAAGGACGAAAGCTGACTTGGTTTGGACACGTCACCAGGCACGACTTTCTGTACAAATTTGTTCTCCTTGGCACGCTAGATGGCTGTCGACGATGAGGCCGTCATAAGAAAAGGTGGATTGATATAAAAGACTGGACATCCCTACCTTTGAATGAATAACTCTCAGCAGCACACAAGCGACCTGACTGTAGGAGGATTTCTGTATCTTTGTCCCTCAATGTGATGATGATGATGATGATAATGATGATTATGATGATGATGATGATGAGTAATGTAAACATACATTGCTTAAACATAAACTGTCGACTACAGCCTGATATTTTTTTAACATGAATACATTCGTTTTGTATAACTCAATAACAACATAAGTACGGAGTTTTGTTGTGATTGTATATATTAAAATGTAGCAGGTCTTGTACTGGTCAATTATTTCAGCATTCAACAATCGTTTATGTCAGTCTATTATGCACGCCCCCGATATGAACATCCTACACATTTACCAATGAAATTGCTTGTAACAACTAGTCTTTAATTTGTTGGATTTAATGGTTGGATAATTAAACCGTTAAAGTTAAAACAGATGAACGTTTCTAGTTGTCTGAACATGGTATTACTTTTAGTTAATGTTCAATAGGCTCAACAAACTCCAATGATGAGAGAGCGGCGAAAAGTAATCATTTCCTGATACCCGTATCTACCGTTTTTGGAATAGTTAGCGGTTCAGTTTTAGTTATTGTAGTATTGGTTGCTGTCGCAGCATTCATCGTCAATCGAAACAAAAGGTGGGTGGAACCAATTGATGATTTAAAAAGTTGTTTTAATTTATTTACATGACATATTTTCTACATTTATTAAGGCACAGCATAAAAGTTCTATGTAAAAATTAAACAACATAATTTGTAATCGAAGGCATTGATTCTATCGAACGTTTTATTATTAAAAATGTGTATCACTCTTATTTTATTTAAAACATTATAATTAATATAATGTTTTTTGTAAATCACTCCAAAATACATACGAATGTATAAAGAACCGAAAGGAATATTAAATGGCCTTTCAGGAGACATTCGTTGAAAATCAGAAGAAATGCGTTAAGAAGGTCAGAATTCTTCGAAGAAGTTCAACTGCCGGTAGTGACCAACTCGAACTTCGTGACGTGTGAGGAATCAGGTAAGACTCATAATACAAGTTTTAGTATTGATGATAAAGACATGCACAGAAATGGTAATGACACAAATAATTTCAATTATAAATATAAACAATTCATACTAGAAATCGTTTGATGTTCTTTTAAACTGGCTACGATGCCTTCGTTAAGGTGCAAAGATATAACAATACTTCTCGACTCGTTTTCGACTTTCAATTACATGCATTCTAGTTGAAAACCCTTGCAACTTACAACATACTTAATACATTGCTTACAACCTTTATTTATATATCATCAACCAGGTTCCGACATTTACAAAACCATGACTGGTTCAGATGAAGAGGCATCGGTCCAGTGTCCACACTTATGTAGGAATGTAATGGCACGGGCCATTTGAAAAATTCTGTTTGGAAGAAAACGAAAACGATACAGTATAAGAAAACGTTCGGTTGAAGATTGACATATGACAGCGATAGATCCCGCATTGAAACACGTGCTATTGATCAATCAGAGGTTGGAAATTGTTCTACATTTAACAAAATGGAGACAACAATTAAAACTATGATCAAAGAATCTCTCCGTGTTTTTTCAGTTAAAATAAGTGGTACGTTTATTCGAATGTGTTTATTTACTGTTTTGTAAGTTGAGATTGTATCATGGAATATATGGATAATATAAGTTTTAGAGGGCATGATCATCTGCGGGCGCTCGAAAATTCCGTTCCTGCCCGAGTGCGCCCGCAGATGATCATGTCCGAGAAAATGTATATTTTCGATATAATTGCACAAAAAAACACTCATACTAAAATAAAATAAAATAACATTGAAAACAAGATGTCTTGTTCATTCGACATCGACAAAATAATTCTATTATTTCATATGACATCATACAGTTCACGTTTGTGTTTTACATATGCCTCACTCAGTCATCATCAGTAATGACGAGGCGTTTTCTTCGGATAGGCAGTTTTCGATTTAAAACGTTAAAACAGTGGATTAATTCAAAGTTGAAATGCAGCCTCGCAAAGTAAGAAAATCATGTTTGCTCGGACACAAGTGTGTCCACATAAAGATTTTCCATGTCGATCACTTTAAAGAGCTATAACTCAATAACCGAGTCATTAAACGTTAGATAAACATGACTTGTATGCACAGTAAACATTTTTCAATCGGTTACAATACCTATTGTTTTCGAACAAGTTTGGTAAACACCATTTATCGCGTCTTTCGATCCGCGAGTACAAAATCTAAACAGAAAAATCTATTATTTATTCTGAAAATAATATCCCTAGTTTGCTGCTGCCAATAGCTTTTGAAAAGGCCTTTGATTCTTTGTCATGAGCATTTGTAAATCGGACTCTATCACGGTTTTATTTCGGTCTTGACATAATACAATGGTTTAATGTATTGTTTAAAGACGTAGTGTCGGCGGTAACGCAATGTGGGATTCTCTTAGATTTGTTTTTCTTTTACAACGTCGTTGCAGACAAGGGGATCCGCTCAGTTGCTCCATGTTCATACTGTGCGCTGAAATATTATCTATTTAACTAAGGTCTAATACTAAACGACAGGGAATTAAAATCAATGACTTAGAATACAAATTGTCACAATTTGCCGACGACACCTCTATACTCATGGATGGTTATGCAGAATCTCGTAATGAAACTTTAGATGTATTGTCGCACTTCACGCACTACTCATGGTTAAAAATTGATTATAACAAAACAAAAGGCAAACATAAGTAAGCTCCGAAAGCATTAAAACAAGATGGACATTAAATTGGAATCAACAAACATTTTATATGCTAGGCCTTAAATTTCACATTGACCTTAACAAAATTATCGAACTAAATTTCATTGACAACATAGTTAAAATAAAAGCCTTATTTAAAAATTGGTCTAGAAGGATTTTGACTCTAATATGGAGAATGCAAAATATTAAAACAATATCATTAACAGTTCTAAATCATCATCTTGCTTCTATGCCGAATCCGCCAAATTATCTGTTGACAGAGATCAATGAATTATGTTTTAAATTTGTGTGGAATGGTAAACCACGAATTAACAAAACTATTTTACTAAAAGAATATACCGAAGGCGGTTTGAAAATGATTGTTCTTTTTTCTTTTGTCAGTTCTCTGAAGTACTCATTAACAAGATACAACATGAATTCTGGAAAGATACATTGTACTCATTAGTTGAACTTAGTAAAAAAGAACCATTTAAAACCCAGTTCTTGCTTTCACAATCTATTATTCTATTACCCAGACATAACAATTTGTAACAAAAGTGTATTTTTATGCCCCCGATAGGTTGGCATAAAGCAGTTGAACTGTCCGTCAGTCCGTCTGTCTGTTAGTCTGTGAGTCCGTCCGAAAACTTTAACATTGCCCATAACTTTTGCAATATTCAAGATAGAAACTTGTTATTTGGCATGCATCCGTATCTCACGGAGCTGCACATTTTGTGTGGTGAAAGGTCAAGGTCAATGTCATCCTTCAAGGTCAAAGGTTAATTATATGGCTTCAAAGCGGCACAGTAGGGGGCATTGTGTTTCTGACAAACACATCTCTTGTTTAAATCATGGTTTGAAAAAGGCGTTCATTTTGTTGGTGACTTGATGCACAACGCTGAACTTTTATCCTTTTACAGTTATGACGAATTTTGCAAATTACTTTACTTCAATCGAAATTATCTAATTTCATAGGAATTATTAACGCAGTTAAACGATATATGAAACGCAAAAGCTACCATGACACTTGCTTTTTGAAGCCTTTTATTCCCACTAGCCTATGATTCATCGTAACTAATGCTAGGTTTACATCTGGCCACGATTACCACGATGTCCCCGATTCCAGAGCATCGTGGCGAACGTAACAGAGCGTGGAGCCGAATCGGGGTGATCGTGGGGGAGCGTAACGGAACGTGGTTGAATCGGGGACATCGTGGGCATCGGGACAGATTTTAAATCAAACTTAAATTTCACCACGATTGCCCCGATTCATTTTCTAATCGTGACAGAGCGTGGCCTTCGTAACAAAACGTAATGGAACGTACCGAAGCGTAACAGAACGTGGAGTACAATCGCAACAGTTTGGGACCAGCGTGGACACATTTTTTCAACCATTTTTTTTCCTGCTGGAGCAATTCTTAGATAGTTTATGTATGCACCTACATCTCGACACCGGAGTTCGGCATTTAATAGTTGTGTATAATGTCCAAATTGAAGCCTTCTTTCAACACTTAACCATGGCTTAACCCAGCATGACCTAGGCTTTCTATTTCTTCTTCTGACTTCTAATCCGATAGTTATATCACGTGTTTGCTGTGGCCTTTTCTTTCGTTCAACAACATATGCGTAAATAAAAACAGACAATTCAGGATCGTCTATATCCAGCTGGTTCATTGTTGCGAATAATAAGCCTAAGCTGAATTATTTCTTGTTTAAATATCAAATCGTGACGTAAAACGTGTTTATTTGTCTCAAATCGTAGGTCAAATTGCAGGAGATCGCAACAAAGCGGCTTTGTCGTGGGAGATCTTAACAGGACGTAACGGAACGTGGTGGAGCGTGTAAGCTAATCGTGTTGATCGCAAAAAAGCGTAACAGAACGTGATGCAAATCGTGGGCTCGATCGTAGCAAAGCGCAGTAGAGCGCAACAAAACGTGCTGATTTCGTAAGGAAGCGTAACAGAACGTGGAGTATACCATTTAATCGTAGAGCTCCCCGATTTTTTAGCCTCTGGCTAATCGGGGAGATCGTGGCCAGATGTAAACTTAGCATAACACAAAGGGTACACATCCTATATATGAACTTATTACCAAAAAAATGAGTCTACGCCAGTGTGCATAAAACATTGTCAAGTATTTTTAATAACACTGAAACAAAAGAGTGTCGACATACTTGCGGTGTGCCTTTTCATATCACACGAGATACAAATCTGCAGTGGTTTCAATACAGAATGATAAATAGAATCATAGGTACAAATTCCTTCTCATTTAAAATTGAATGTGCCACCTCAGCCAACTGCACTTTTTGTCAAACTGTATGTGAATTTATCCAACATTTATTTAGGGATTGAAAGCTTGTCAATAACTTATAGCATAACTGTTTGTAGCTGGTATCATTTGTCCTTTTCTTGCCTTATACAAAAGTGAAATTACTTTTTTTAATGATTTGAGGCAAAGTAGAGAATGGAAAATGTTGTCAAGACTTTTTCAGAAGTTGTGAAAAGAAGTC